>NC_137269.1:33614724-33634749 GCF_053477335.1 Acartia tonsa | reverse complement strand
AAGTGAACAAGGTGTAATGGTTGGTTTCGATTCCTACGGAATCTGATTTTTATTTTTGAGAATGGATATAAAAAATCCTAAGAATAGGTCATATGCGATTCCTACGGAATCTGATTTTGGTATTTTGATAATGGGAGTGTGTCCCTAAATATGTATGGTTCGATTCCTCCGGAATCTGATTTTTGTGTTTTGAGAACTGGTCACAGCATGGCTGTGAATGGGGCAACAAAATGGGAGAGGAAGAGGGGGGGGGGGAGGGGGTTTTAAGGGAAGGCGAAAACGTATCATTAATCCATTGATTCCACCCCTTTTTGAAGGTAAAAGGGTGAAAGTGGGTCATGTTAAAAAAGACTGTGGCGTGCTATTGCGCGCGTAATTTGGTTATAGCTTTGCTTTAGTGAGGTTTAAATCTTACTATTGTTTAGACACGAAATGTTCGGAGAGGAAGAATACCAACAAATGTGGCAGCCGCTACGCAATAGATTGACAATAACATATGAACGACTTCTCAATATAGTTAATGGTGACAATGTCAGTGACGAAGTACGTCGTGAGGTAGCCCGTCTTCTATACCAACAGGGTTATTTAGAAACCGAGTTGGCCCTCACACTATACAACCCAAACAAGGACATGGAGTTTCATGAAGCTAAATTGGGTGAAATTGCTGAGCGGATAACTGCTCAAGAGGGGGCCTGTCTCCAGCTATAGTTCCAGAAGTTGGCCATTTCCGGTTTGAACCAGTTACGGTCAAGTTCTCTACGACTTTATATACAAGATATCCGCAAAAATATCCGCAAAAACACCCGCGGAAATGTCCACATGATGTTCACAAAAATCAACAAAAATCAACAATGAATCAACAGAAAAAAACTGCAAAAAGTTACTGATATGGCTATTGAAATATAAAATTGTTTTTGAAGAATAATACAGTTTAGTTTTATCCAAAAAAGTAAAAGTATTAAAATATCATAAATTATCATAAATTCATTGATTTGTTTAATAAATCCTAGATATCTTGCTATGAACTTTTATTTTTTATGAAGGATGTATAGAGTAATAGGATGTCTGTTAATATTTCGCTATGGATTAATTTTCATTAGCATAAAAAAAAGTGAAGTGAGAAACTGGTTAAAATAAGGGAGATGGGTCAGGGAATTCAACAGGTTAGGGGGAGGAGGGGGGGAAAAAACTAGAAGGGGAGTGGTGGGTGGTTTGTGCGCGGCCGTGACTTCCAGCTAGACAGACGGAGCGGCGCCTATCGTTTGGTATATACTGGGGGGGAGAAAAATAGGGGGAGGGGGGAAGAGTGGTTTTCCGGTAAAGCACGGCAGAATAAAGCAAAAGAATAAAGCAAAAGAGGGGGCGGGGGGGAGACAATTGGTTGTAAAGCATAGGGGGAATACGCGGGAAATCGGAAGTAGGGAAAGTTATTTATTAATTAATAAGTTAAATTAAGATTGAATAATGTATGGTATTAAGACACAAGGGGGGTATAAATATGGGGGTGGGTAGGGTCAAAGTTCAATTGTCTCAGAAATGTCAGATCAAGAAGAGGAAGTTGGACAAGGCCAAGGTGCTTTACCGGATGGGGCGCCGGAAGTTCCGGAGGAGGCTGGAGGAGAAGAAGATGTTCCCCTCCAAGACCAGGTGCAGGAGCTCATCGCCATGTTGAACTCAAGCGATGAAATCGATGATCCTGCACCCGTGCACGGCGTCCAGCAGCTGCTGAACCTCGCGGCAGTGCCTGATCTACTCCCATTTCCGGGGGTAGACAGGCGCTGTCTGGACCTCTGGTTTATGGTCAAGAGGAGGTTAATGGGCGTCGTGTACGAGGGCGACAGACTTATGTGGAGGAGATTCCGCCAAGATGCCATCGATGAGGAGATCCTCCGCATGATGTACTCCAACTATGGGTTAGTCGTGAGGCTAATTTCAGTAATGCCCACGTACGCCCGCTCCTTCCAGGCCAACATGGATTCCATCGCCACCATGGACCGCTTGGTCACCGTCCAGCAGGACCTTGTGGAGGAGCTCCTCCAACAGGAACCCGACGACGTCGATGACTCCAGCGACTACGACGAGTAGATGGCTATGCCCACTACATGAGCTTAACCAGTCCAGTCAGCGATAGTCATATATTAAACAAAATTTTCGATATCTAAATTTGAATAAATAAATATATTTTTGGTCAAAATTATGAAAAAACTTTGTTATTTTTTTATTAGATAAAATAGAGGTAGAGGTTGCGCGATTCGTTAGTTGCTTGATAAAAAATATATAATATAATAGAAGAAGTCAAAGTCAAAATATAAAATGTAAAATGAATAAAGTGGATAAGAAACAAACTATGCTAAAGCTACTCTATACATAGGTATGTATGTCGGTTCCTACGGAACCTACTCGTTGAGATTTGAGGTTAAAGAAATGCTGTTTTATTATTTTTTTGGTATAGAAATTAAGTGCTTACAAAAAGTCGAGGGCTAAAGATACGAATAGAAACTTAGTTAGAACAAAAAATTGTTAAATAGAGGAAGAGAAAAAATAAAGTATTTGCTTTTTTTTTAAGAAAGTAAGTAATAAGTAAGTAAAATATCTTTCTTGAGAATAATTTTATTATCAATCAGTTTAATTTCAAAAATAAAATATTTGCTTTTTTAAAATATTTGCTTTTTTAAAACTCAATCTTGTTTAGGTAATAAGTAAAACATTTTTTCTTAAAAATATTTTTATTATCAATTAGTTTAATTTCAAGTGGAAGGTTGTTGAATATAGTTGGGAAAGAGTTAAGAGGGGCGTGCAGGAGAAAGTTTCTATTGGTGCCCGGTTCGTAAGCAAAGTTGTTCCTGTTCCTAGTGCCATACGTATGTCTGTCTTGAACAAAATTCCAGGTGTTTTCGAAAATTTTGGGAAAATTGCCTAATTTATAGGCGTGCATAAATTTACAAACATTGAATTCAATTAACAGGTTAAATGGAAGTATGCCATTAGATTTAAAGAATTCAGCTGTGTGAGCTCTGCTAGGTAAATTTTCGATTATTCTAATGGCTTGCTTCTGCAACTTAATGATTGGTGCTAACAGATACATAGGACAGGCAGTGAACAGGAGACAACAATATTCGATATTCGACTTAATATAAGAAGAATAGAGTAGCTTTAAGTGTTTCTTGTCCAACAAATGACGCATTACTTTCATACTATAAATTATTTTAGAGACTTTGCTATAGACTTTTTCAAGATGATAAGAAAACTTCATTTTCTCGTCCAATTGAATTCCCAAGTGTTTGATACTACCCTCATTGGTACCGCTCACAAGATCCAACTTAGTGATTTTTGACTCATCATTTTCGTTATGATTATTCATGTTTACATAGACTTCAAAGTTGGTCTTAGCGGCGAGCTCAGCGGGGGTGAGTATCTCACGGGGGGAGGAAAAGACCATACATTTGGTCTTGCGGGGGTGAATAAGAAGTTTATTGGCATTGTACCATTGGGTCAGTCTGGGGACAAGCTCCTTTGCAAGGTTGATCAATTGTATAATATTCTGCTTTTCAATGAAGCCCACTGCGTCATCAGCAAAGAGATTGATTAGGATCTCTTCACTGCATGAAACAAGGTCATTGATAAAAATCAAAAAAAGAATTGGTCCCAGGACTGACCCCTGAAGTACGCCAATGATAATGAATTCAATTGTGGAGGAGAAAAGGCCCTTAAAATATACACGCTGTTTCCTATTTGCATAATAACTACGGAACCAATCAAGTGCAACCCCCCTTATCCCTGAATTCTCCAGTTTGCTAAAAAGGATGTCCCTATTTATCATGTCGAAACACTTCCTTATGTCCAAAAATATGGCCATACAGGAAGTGTCTCGACTGAGTGCTTGGGTGATCAATGTGCTTAAGTTCAATACATTGTGAAAGGTTGAGATTCCTTTCATGAAGCCAAACTGGCGGTTGCTAAAAAAAGACCGATCTTCCAAGAACTTAACCAGCGTTTCACAGACATATTTTTCAATGGGCTTGGAAAAGTTGTCAATGAGTGAAATTCCTCGATGATTATCTGCCTCGCTGAGTGAACCTGATTTGTGAAGGACAACTATTTTGGAAGTTTTCATTTTTTCAGGAAAAGTGCCATTTTGAAGTGATAAATTATAAACATGTGTTAAGGGAGTGGCAATGGTATCAGCACAGCGAGACAGAACATACATCGAGACATCATTTATGTCTGTGGAACGCTTAGGTTTAATACTACGAATGATATTAATAACCTTGAAGGGGTACAATGGCTCAAAGAAGAGGGAATCTTGACATGGGGGTGGTAAATATTCAAAGAAATTTTTGGGGGTGGAAGGAATTTCAGGCCTTAGGGAAGACCCAATCTGACTAAAATAACGATTAAATTCATTAGCTATTTCTTGGTCATTTTCAATTTTGTTTGGGCCTACTTGAAGGTATGTGCACTCAGGGGAAGATTTACTAAACCCAATGACTTCCTTTAGGGTTTTCCAGAGTTTTTTCCCATCCCCGTTTGCATCTCTTATTTGTTGTCTGTAATATTCAATCTTTGCTCTTCTCACTTGCCTATTGTAATTATTCCTATAGACATTGTAAATACTTTCATTTTCAATTGTTTTGTCTTTTAAAAAGTTGCTGTACAAAATATCTCTATGCAATCTACAACGCAATAAAAAGTCTGACATGAAAGGCTGCTGAGGCTGGGTACGTTTGTTTTTTCGTTTTTTTCTAACTGGACACTTTTCATTATAAAGTCTCAAAAAGGTTGAAATAAAGTTATCATAAGCAATGTTTGTGTTGTCTTGGTTTAAAACGTGATTCCAGTTAGTGTGGTAGAGTGCATAGTTTAAGGCATCAAAGTTTTCATCATTCAATTCTCTTTTTTCAAAGAAATCTGGAGGTTTGGGTTTATTTACTCTGTCTATTCGGAATGAATTAATAATTGGCAAGTGATCGGAGATTTTTGAAGTTAAGACAAAGGAAGACATTAGGTTTTGAATAAAGTTACCTATCCCGAATAAATCAAGAAGGGTTGCAGTGGTTCTAGTTACTCTAGTAGCTCTGGTAACGGTATTTATGATACCGTTAAAGGAAAAAGACTCAATAATTCTCATGGAGTTGCTATTTATATTATTTATTTTGAAAAGATCAAAATTGAAATCTCCTACAATGAAGTATGGTATGCTTAAAGCTGCTATTCTATCAATCAGGTCCAAAAAAAGTTCAAAAAATTCTTCTATTTCAGCACTACTCTGATTGGGTGGCCGATAACAGTTTAGTAAGCAAAACTTTAGTCCATTGTGGGAAATTTTTAAGCAAATAGATTCAAGAATATTTTCTTTAAATGAAAATTTATCAAATAGTTTATCTACTTTATAATATTTGCTTACTAGAATACCCACCCCTCCCCCCCTACTTTTTGTGCGGAGTTTAACATGCCAATCGTAATTATTAATTCCATAGCAATCCATATTTACATCCTTATTCAGCCATAATTCTTGAAAACACAGAACATTTAAGTGGATATCATGTTGTCTAAAGAAGTCTACAGTGGAGACAATATCATTGTATTTAGAATGTAATGACTGACAATTAATACTAAAAATATTGAGAAGGTTTTCATTGAATGTTTTCAGTTTCTGTACGATACCTTGTTCACTTGAAAAAACGCAATTTATTCCGAATTCGTTCTCAAAATCGTTAAAGTAGTCGCCGTAAATCGGATTCATAAGATTTAGACCAATGTTATCGTTTAAGTTACCGTAATCCTGGTTAATCTGATCATTAGGGAGGTTTGTCATAGCAGAGCTGGTCCAGGAGCACCGCAGGAGGAATCGTCTTAACATCAAGTATGGACATCTGAAACACAGTAGATATTAGTGGACAAATAAAAATAGGTAATATACAATATATTATCGTTAAAGCGAAAAAAATTACCATATTTACTATGGTTATTCCGATAGCGTTTAGTTTATGTGTGTGTTGGGGGTGGCAACACATTTCAAGCTAGTTTAGTTCCCCCTACTCATTTTCATACAAGTTCCAAGTATTTTATATGCTAATCAGCAGAAAAATAAGAAAAATAGATTGAAATTAATATGCTATGTTGGCGTTCTAACAAGTTGGGTAATATTTAATATTAATATTATAATAATATAGAGTTTACGTGGATATAAACATTAAGTTTTTCGAAATAAATCACTTTGTAAATGAATTTAAAAATGATGATAATAATTTTGTTAAGTACCTTTTTTTCCGACGTATAAGATACTTAACCTCATGATGTGATTACCGCCTTTGTAGCTTTGCTTTGCTTAGCTTTGTTGGCGGTGTCTCTAGCTTTGGCCCTCGTGGCCACAGGATCAGAAGGTGCTGAGTCAACGACAGGGGCAACAGGTACAGAAGGTGCTGAGTCAACGACAGGGGCAACAGGTACGGAAGGTGCTGAGTCAACGACAGGTGTAGATGCGGCAGATGCGGCAGACGTGGCGGCAAGTGCGGCGGTGTGTGTGGCGGTAGGTACGGCAATAGATGCCGCAGGTACGGCGACAGACACGGCGGCAAGTGCGGCAGACGTGGCGGCAGATGCGGCGGCGGTCACGGCGGCAGGTGCGGCGGTGAGCGCGGCGGCAGGTGCGGCAGTGAAATCAGCTGTAGCGGCGGCTGCGGATGCGACGGCGGCAGGTACTGACTGTGTGGGCTGTGCGGCTGGTGCAACGGCTGTATGTGCGGCGGTTGCGACGGTTGCGGCAGAGTCTATGGGAGGGAACACAGCTAGGTCCCCAAGAGCTGGGGCAGGGGCAGACGTTAAATTATGTTGAATCGTGCTGGAAGGGTGGGCTG
Source organism: Acartia tonsa (assembly GCF_053477335.1). Classification (NCBI taxonomy): domain Eukaryota; kingdom Metazoa; phylum Arthropoda; class Copepoda; order Calanoida; family Acartiidae; genus Acartia; species Acartia tonsa. Next base: position 33,627,892 of record NC_137269.1, on the reverse strand, counting down.
TGATCGTACTAAACTGTCTTGGGAAGTCATCCTCTGTTAAGTCAGCCTGATTAGAGAAGAATGTTTTCCTTTCCTCAGGCGCTAGCTTGTTGAAACAAAGGATAGGCGGTGCCTCTGACAGAAAAAAATCCTCGCTTCCAGGTATGGGTTGGGCCATTTCCTTCAGGTCTTTGCCAAACGGGTTAAGGCAGCGTATCCAGCGGCTGCCGTTCTTGAGCTGAAATTGGACATGTTGGCCAGCGACTTTGGCCCTCGAAATCTGGTTTGTGGCATACACAAAGGTCATGGTCTTCCTGTTGAGGTCGGACATATCTTGCTTCGCCTGGACTAACCTATTGGGGAAGAACGGGACCGGTGACGCGTTGTTCCTGGGATTGAACCTCTTGATCTCGGCGTTGTAACGGTCAAGCACAGCCTTCTTATTGTTCATCCACGCGTCGAGGTAGGATCTAGACATAAAACGAAAAATAAAAACGGGGATCTGGCCCTTTGTATATGGGAGCATATGGGCACGCTCGACGATATCACAAAAATGTGAGGGAATATATTCTAATTCTCCACGTTTAAGAGCGGCTTCAAGGGTGGGCCTTATAATGTTTCTAAATATGATAAACTCTGTAATATTTTCACGGCTCCACGGCTGCTGAAAATTCACTATTCTACAACTCCAATCGCGGCACCTTTGCTCTCTTATCGAGTTTTGTAGAAGTTGAAATTTGACGAAATTTTCTCTCGACGATTCAATAGAGTTTAAATAGTCTTTTTGTTGTGTAATCGTGGTCCTAATCGCTTTTTGTTCACTTGCAACAGATTTAGCATCTACGAAATTTTCTATACCTTCGATAGATTGAATTTTAACATTTAAATCTGAGACTCTCAATTTAATATCGTTTATTTCGGTTTTATGACTGGCAAAAGTACTATGAATAAGCTCATCCCTTACCTTAGCTATATTCGCATCGTATTCTTTAAACTTAACATCCAAAGCAGCGTCCAAATTTGTTTTAAACTTTGACCAATATTCTGGGTTGTCACACGTACTACAGGCCATGATGAAGTGAAGATGGCGGAACCGAGGGTGCTGAGTGAGTGTGGGTCAGCTGACCAATGGTGGGACGCGAAAAAATGTTAGCCAATGGGAGAGCTTATTTGTCGGGAGTACTTTGCGCCGGTAAAAATGTTGCCAGACCGATAAATTATCATAAAATTATCAAAAAAAAATTTGAGAGTGTTTTCACCAAAAATTGTTCATTAAGTTAAAGCGATTAGGTTACACATAAGTTAAAAAAAAACTTTTTAATTCATTAATGTTTTATTTTCACTTTTTTTGTGTTAACAATTGACCGATACGTTAACACATACACATTGCCAGGCCTAAATACGAGGTGCCCTCTGGCTACAGTGTCTTCCCTTTCCTCCAACTGCGGAGTGACCACGGGCAGTGGGGAGAGGGGAACTAGTTGAGAGAGAGGGGGAAGGTAGAACTGAGCTTAACACATGGGGTAGGGCGGGGGAGAGCTTGCTAAATGCGTGTGCTCAGCCCGACTCTCTGAACTAAACTAAACTTAATCATAACCATATATATATGAAAATTGTCCATAATTAGGAACAGTTTGGCTTAATAACAGCATTTGACTACAACCCAATACTCAAATCTACAGAATTACACGAAAACAAGGATGACAACATCCATAAAAGCGAAGCACTGAAACGGTAGGACAAATGGACATTAACACTTGTATAATGTCAGAACTGAATAATCAGAATATAAATGTATAAGTGTCAAAGCAAAATTGTAAGTAAATTTGTTGAAAAACTGCTTGATACAGGATAATGTTTATGGACAAACTTACATTTTAAGGACTTGATTATAGAGTTACTTCGCTTATTACATTATACTTTGTTGTCCCAGGAATCAGTATACCAAAAATCAGATCAATCGGATGATTAGATCACATAAAAATTTGTTGATGTAAAAGTAAAAAAAATCAACATGTTTAAAATGGACGTACGGACATTTTGGTAATGATTATAAAGTTTCTACGCTTTCTAAATCGTACCTAACTACTAAAGGAATCACCATGCAAAATTTGAAATCTAGAGGACAATTCTAACATGCCTAAATTAACGATAAAAGCTATCCGTTACGCACGTACGGACGGACCGACCCTGATTATAGAAAAGCTTCGCTTTTAATAATGATGCTCTTTCAAATTTATTTTGAAATATAATTATTAGGAAAAAATCAATAAATTTTATACAAAATATACAGAATTTCATGTATAAATATACAGAAATCCATGTTTATTCTTTTCAGGACAGATTCATATTGGACAAAAGGATAAGGTCTTATACCTCAGAAAATCTTTGGATCCTAAGGGTAAGTCTTTAGTAGCAAAGCTACTGTATTATGCCTTTTATTAAAGAATGTCTTCTTACAGATATCTTCAAGGATAGGATAATGAACTAGAAAATTAAGTGCATACACAATAATAACAAATAAAATTTCCTAACAATAGATTAAAATTATTAGTTGAAAAGTTTGAACCAAAAAAATACCTGTGAGAAGCTACCCTGTAAAGGAGAACCATATCGGTTCAGTGATGAACGAGATCCTTCGATACAAACAGACATAGACATCCTGTCACTTTATTATAAGGATTGTCCCATCCTTCCCTGGATTCAAGAATATTAAATTTTGCATACATAGAATATACTTAATAATTAGGGTATACATTCAAGATCAGACTGACAGACACAATCCTTATATAGAATAGAGTGGGTCGATTTTGGAATTTCACATTAGTAGACATTAGCAAGGGTTATTGGGCCAATATAGAACCCTGTGAAACTTGAAATGACTGCATTGAAATACTGATTACAGATCTGAAAACCGTTTTGAGAAATATTGATTCAGTCTGAAATGATTTTCAAATAACCTACCAAAATTAACAATTTTAACTAAATCAGCTGTTTTTAGGTACTTAATAAGATCTTATTCAAACTAGGAGCAATATGTTTCAAAACGGTTTCGTAATTCGTAATCAGCATTTCAATGCGGTCATTTTGATATGCAACATGCCTGTGTTTGAAGGAATTTAAATTCTTGGTTTTATAAGGGGGTGGGCACTTTTTATACCCCCCGCGCGCCGGCAGCCATAAGAGCCAAGTCACTTTTGAAACTTTTGATAACAGTAAAATCTAAAAAAGGGGGAAATGGACCCACCCTAATATAGAAGATTCCAAACATTCAATATAATATCTTCAATTTTTCTTTTTACTTTCTTCTATTTATATTTAAAACTAAATTTATGGAATTCCCCTAAACAGGCATTTATCAGTTTCCTGTTTTTAACTAAACTTGGTGAAATAGTAACTTTTAATATTACAGGGATAAAGGGCGATTAAAATGTAAATATTTTTCTCGTATTTTAGATTTTAGTTAAATTATTATTAAGTCAAACTGTTCTTAATTTTGACCAAATGCATATAACTGAAATTGACAAATTTGGGAACAGTTTGACTTAATAAGCAGATTTGACTAAACGCTAACACAGAACTTTACAAAAAAAATACACGAAAAAAGTGTTGTTAATGGATTAGTTTTCAAAGTAAAGTTCAATCCTTATATGGAATGTATCTCTGTCTGTTATTTGTTCAAATAAGATCTTGCAAACAGCTAGATAAATTAGTTTTTTCTTCTTGAAGATGATAAAAAGATCTTTATCATTATAAGGGTAGAGTTTTTCTACTCTCCCTAATTAAATATATACTTTAAAGGGAGGTTGGGGTGGGGGAGGTGTAAACTACTCTCCTTAGGGTAAAAACATATAATTTAATATCAGCCAAACAAGAAGCTCTAACATGCAGGAATCAAACCTGGTAGGGTTCCCTAGGCCCATACTTAACCTAACCAAAAACAAAATACTAGCATGAAAATACTAATTGTTTGTTGATCAGCAGGTTTTTAAAAAAAGTGATGTTGTCAATTTTTCTGTGATTGTCTGCATCTCTTTATTTCTGCATTAGATACGATTATTTTACATTTTTTCCTTCTCTTTGTTTAAACTTCTTAGAACTATCTGATTGAATCCAAAACAAGAACAATTGTTTTCCATTATAAGCGCAGCAACAACAACCAGCAACAAAAAGTAGACGTATAGAGAAGGAAAAATCATAATAAATAAGCTACTTTTTATTTTAACACAAGCTGTGATCAGAATGCAATCAATAAATTTACAAAGTATAGATGACTGATTCATTAATAATGCCAATAGGGATACAATGTAGGAACTGTCCAACAAATTCATTCGTAAAATAGTTACACATTTTGGTGTGAAAGACCATTGAACAATATAAAAAAAGTCAGCTTTGTAAAGTTAGACGGATAATTTTACTTGATTGATCATCTATGGGAATAAACCTATAATGTAGTTTGTATAAAGTTATTCAAAAGGAAAGTTTTTGACAGTGTTACTACTAACTTACATAAATAGTTGTAGAGTAGCTGAACTTCTTTTAACAAAAGAAAAGAAAACTTTATTACAAATAACCGAAATAATATTTCTATTAAGTATTTGCTAAAGCAGAGCCTATTAGATTAATATTTTTCGGTACAATCCCTTTTTGCGTCAATTAACTACTAAGAACCCCTCTTACCCTATTTGTTTTATATTAGTAACAATTTTATGAAGCTTCTTTCAAATTAGGTTGATTAATCATTATTTTAATATACAGGGCGTATGTTAGTATACATCAAATTATTGTCCATTGTCGTATCCTTTAATATCTCAGTTGTTCTATGAGTGAATGATGATAAAATTTGTTTTTAAACTATTTTTGTTTATCTAGATTGGTAAAATCTATTATTTTTTTGTAAGAAGGGGATATTTGGTGGGAAAAAATTGGAAATATATCCGAAAATTTATGTTTTCAATATTCTAAAGTATTAAAACATCACATTAAATTAAAATGAAATCATACTATCAGATTCGCCACTAGAACATAGGGTATTTTTTGCTTCAGGGAGGATAAAAATATAGCTTATATAAAAAGAAAAAATTGAAAGTTATACAAAATAGGTAATTTATTTTGGAATATAACAGTCTTATTTTTTAATAGATAAGTTTCGACCTTAAATTGGACTCTTGGTTATATTAACTAGCGGCTTTACTTCCTTAGGGCTTCTTGGAGCATTTGAGGGAAGGAGAGGGAGAGTTGACCTTCAATTGGAAAGCTATATTGGCTTGTTAGATCCTTTAATTAAGACACACAGAGAGACATACATCCTCTTACTTTCATATCAGGATTTTGTGTACATTATGTCCAGGGATGAGGGATGGGAAACGTAGGAAAATATTATTTCAGGCCTATTTCAAGCCTAGGCCTAATAAACCAGTTTTGGGATGGCGCAGTGGTTTGTCCTAAACGCTAATGAAAAAGCTGTGTGGGTGTGTGTGTAGATAAAGTATAGAATCAAATTCAGGTAGCTAGTTTAAAGTAAAAAACATAACTTTTTATAAACCTATATATTAATGGCTTTTGTTAAAATGAAGTTTTTTCTCTCCCAAAATTTTTTTATCTTTTACTTTGGTAATTTGTACTGTCCAGAAAGCTATCGCTGGGTTTCCCTCAGACAGATTTTAGTTTGTATTATTTGCATTTTTATTAATGAGTAAAAATTTTATTTGAAAATTTCATTGCTAATTAAAATTCAAAATAAATAAATAAATATGCACTTGGGTAACATTCTATCAAGTTCTTAATACTATAATGTAATGATATATCTGTACTGTGTTGTATTGTACAAAAATTAGGGTTAAGGTGTTGTATCAATTCCAAATTAAATTTTTAAAATTCAAAATACAACATCTAATTTATAAACTACCAAATGAAAATTCGTAGCTACCTTCTTTCCAAAAAAATAATCCCGTTATTTTTGTTTTTTCTATATGGCCCTTTTTTAATGTTTAACTCTAAGCAGATTTAATAATTAAACTAATGTGATCTAACACCATTTATATTTATTTTTTCGTAGCAGACAAATCATTATTTTTTCTAGAATTGTCTGCTTCTAAAATTTCCGCCAATTGGTGATTGGTTGATACAAAACAAGCCCAAATCACAGAACACTATTGGTTTAGAGCGGTAGCCAATATGAGCCGTCCGCCAGTAAGGTCATTAAATTAGGCAAATGGTAAAAGTTGCATGATCCCTTTAAAACCAGGTCGAGACCTAATTTATGGCCAGGTTTCCTATCCCTTATCCCTGATTATGTCGTTTTACAAACCATTCCACAAATGGATATAATCCTCCTTTTTTTAGATAGAGAAAGTGCGGGAAGATGATGGTGGTATATACGAGTGTCAGCTCAGTACCTTTCCAAAATCTTCCAAGATATTTCACATCAACATAAATACACCCCAGGTATGTAGTCAAATAACTCGCACCGTGGCTCAATAAGTAGAGCATCCGTTCGTCGTCAGGGAGGCGATAGGTTCGAAACTTGGCCTGACACCGTGTCTTAACTAAAGACGTTAAAAATTGTCCCTTCCTCTGCTTGTCAGGTGAGTGACATAAAAAGTTATAGTAGGCCTAGAATACCTTGACCCATAAACAGGTGCAACACATTACCATAAATTGTTGGGACTTCTCAGACAAAGTTCGTGCAATCAAAGGGTTGGTTGTCTGTTAAATGTTACTTTACCTAATATCCACCAGTGGGCATTAGAGTATTACATCCCATTACAAGCAGATGATGCCCTTGGGTTCTCCAGATATTTTCCTAAATCGAAGGAGAATCCCGCCCCAATAAGATAATAGGTAGTTTAGTGAGAAATTTGTTAAATATTTGTCCCTTTGAATTGCAAGTTTATATCAGTTGTTTACAAACCATATCAATATGAAGTACACACTATAACATTAGAAGAGGCTTTGCGTTAAAAACTTTAATTAATAATTCCGTCCTTAACAATTTAGAATTAAAAGGAAAGTAATAGAGTTACAAAAAAAGTGAAAAATTACATAGTCAAGATTTTACTAAAATTATTTCTAAAAACCATTGCAATAAATGTTTTGCTGAAACTTTTGAATTAGTGACTTTGGCTCTTAGGGATGTTTTTACCTACCATCTGTGTAAATAGCTTAAGACCTGATAATAACCATAACTAAGCTTTTTAGGTAATTAAAGTAGTTACAATATATTTTTCAGTAAAAATTTTAAATTAAAAACTAAAGAGATATATGAAAATCTAGTCCGTCAATCCTAACAGTAGGCCCCCATCATGAGGGGGGGGGGGGGTTAATGTTCACTACCTTATTACTCTAACTGTTAAAGGTTAATTATGTGTCTTTATCCCACGAATAGAGCATACAATTGTTACTTTTTGTTGCTTCGGTAATTTACAGTGCTGACAAATGTACATATATAAAGGTGTTACTTATAAGGTAACTTTCACTTGAAAAGAATGTAATTGCTTAAATGAAAACTTATTATTGATTTGAATTGATATTGTCAGTAGCGTGCGAACCGAAGGGGGCATTTGGGGCAATCGCCCCCCCCTAGCGACCAAAACGCCCCCCCCCTGCCCCCCCCTAGCCACCGCCCCCCCTGCCCCCCACTAAATGTTGAAAAATGCCCCATTTTGCCCCCCCCTGATCAACAAAAATGCCCCTTTTTGCCCCCTACCCTACAAAAAGCAAAACTATCCCAGTTTCCAAAAAAAAGATCAAGAAATACTCAAATAAAAAATTTTTGAGCTTCGCGCCAAACAGACAGTTACTATTCATTTAACCTTACCAAATTTTTTAATTAGTGTAGAAATTAGGTTATAATCTTTTTTCACTGAACATAACAAACCAGGTAATAGGAAGTATTTTATTTGGTATAATATAAACTTTTTACCAAAGAAATTTTGTACATCCCCAATGATGATACACAAAATTACCCCTTATATAGATTACAATTAGTGGATGAAATGTATGGAAACTCGACTTAATGAACCAACCAATCAAAATTCCATTAAAGTCCCCAAAGTTGTTGAGCCAACAGATAAGAAAATTTTATATGAATTATTTGGGATTAGTGTAATAAATAGCCCAAAAACCCCTCCTTCCCTGCATTTTTGAAGAAAAAAAATTGCGCTTCGCGCACTTCCAAATGGTTTCTGCTTTTTATCACATGTATTGTATATTTGTAACATTTGTAAACAACAAATATTTAATCAAAAAGTTATTTTATATAAAAAAGAAACAGCGTTGATATTTATCTAAGCCTTTTTCTCAACACTGTATGTCTGTCTAAATGAATAACTATATATGATGTCATATTATTTTCAGGATAAGTTTATCATTTTTTTTGTTTACATACCCTTACAAAAAGACATGTTTTTTATGGGAATTTTCATTAAAAACCCTTAAAACTAACTACACTCTATATTCCTAACTTGATAAAATACGCCACTCTTGTTGTCTTTAATTGATTTTAGTTCAAAGGGGGAGTAAATATTTTTAGGAGCGATTCACGCACCGCCCTTATAAATCCTTGGAAACACCACTTAATGAACACAGTAATAGTGTCTGACTGATTATGACGTAACAAAAAAAATTAGCCAATGAGAGGCCGTTATTGATCAATGGTAAAATTTATAGTGGCCTCTCATTGGCTAATTTTTTTTTTACGTCATAATCAGTCAGACACTATTACTGTGTTCCCACTTAATGAAAAATTAACAGAGTTTTAAAGTGCCATTTAAAGAGGGTAGGATATGTTGATATAACTTTTTAGCTTCTATATAATTCACTATGGCTGTCAGTACGTAATGTTAAGGGGGAAATGTGATTTTTAATGTGAAGGCTAAAACTTAATGTTAACATTCCTATCATTATGGAGTAAAATTAACTATGAAAAATTCATGGATGTCAGACTGCTTTTCAGGACGTTTTTGGCTATTTTTGTATCTTTTAAATTTCGGGTATACTCCCTTTTGTGACATTGCCTCTTAAGGTGCATTTCGTCGTATTTTCACAGTAGCTTTTCCCCTATTTATAGCTCCTGAGGGGCCAATTGCCTAACCATGCGGGGAAATGACCCGTAAGAGGTGTTGCCACAAAAGAGACTATACACCAAAGTTTTCCATATTTCTAAGAGATTTTTATATCTATAGATGAAAGGACAAGTATTTTTTCTTATTTTTTACATAGTTCTTTATATCTTTGGTTTTTATGGTACGATAAATTTTTTTTTGGATTATAATATTAAAAAAAATAAAATTTCTCGCTGTTTAGAGCATCCAGTATGTAATTTACTTTGACTGTCTTCACAAAATATGCAGGAAAAAGGATCTGTGACTTTTTCTACCTAAAATATATATTTATTTCAACAGATGCTCTTTAAATCTACTTGTCTGTATTCTTATTAATGATTTTTTGTGCTTTGCTACTTAAAGATGTTGTCATCCTTGTTGTCATACAATAAAGAAATATTTTAAATCAGTTTTACATATTAGGTTAATTTTTGGTAAATTATTTCCACAATGAGTGTTTTTATCTCCCCCCCCCCATAAAATTTTTTTAATGGGGTTATTCATCCTTCCTGCTGAGATTTTATAACATCCCCTTCCACCCATAAAAAATGTTTTGTGGTGGGGGGGGGGGGAGGTTAAATTATATTCTGTACTTTTTTTCAAAGATGCTTTCTAGCTCCCTTCCCTTTGGTCATTGCAGGGTGGGGAGAAGGTATGGGGGAGAAGAGATGGGGGGGGAAGGGATGGGGAAGAAGGGATAAGGACTAGAAGGTCCATAATCAAATAATCCCACCCCTTAAAACGCCCTTATTTAAAATTAGTATATATAATCAAAATGCCCCCCCCTAAAGCAAAGTGCCCCCCCGGGGCACTTTGATTTAGGGGGGGGCAAAATTTTACAAAATCTTCAAAACGCCCCCCCCTAGACAAAGGGCTTCGCACGCCACTGGATATTGTGATTGTTTCCTTTTTTATCTCTTATGCACTATGTTCCATGAGTGACAAAAAATCGTTTTTTACATTTTGGAAAATACAATTTTAAACAATTGATTAGTAATATACACAAGTTTTTGGAAATATAGCCGAAAGGATTAGCTTTTACTATGAAAAATAAGAATTTTATGTGCAATTATACCAGAGGTATGGAATTAAGTTCCTTTTCATCATTGTAAACAACTATTTTTAAGGTCAACTAAACTACATTTCAAATCATCTTGGACCCTTTATTTTTAAAGCTATTTTTAAGTATTATATAATTTTGGAATCAGTATGTAATAATTTATACGTTTAGCCTTTAAAAGAAGTCAAATCTCCATTTTTTGTTGTAATTGTAGATGGTTTTCTTAGCATACCCGATTTCTGTAAAATACACAATTTTCTTCTAATGAAAATTTTACGTTTGGTTCCAGATCTTTTAAGACCAAAAAAGTTCAAGCAAATCCTCTTACATGGTGATATTAGATGTATGTATAATATCAGAGAACTTTACCCTGTGTATGCGAAGGTATGCGAAGTTTGTTTTTTTAAGCCCTAAAGATACTAGGGTCTATAAAAAAATAACAATTTTTAAAGATATAAAAGTAATTTATTTTTCTACTTATTTCCAACACATATTCAATTAAACTAAAAGTATAGAAAAGTTTTAAATAAAGATACTCCCTTCACCCTTTTATTAAGCAACCTTTTTCCAAAGGTGCTTTCATACTTATTAAAAAAGACAAATAGAATTTGTATTGTTTAAGATAGAAAATGCTTCCTTTCAAGTAAATTGAAAATAAAATGAAAGTCTTTCATATCCGAGATTTATAGGGATTAGACAATGGCCAAGACATTAATGTACATTCCCAATGCTAATACACAAAATTGCCCCTTCTATAAATTATAATTAGTGATTGAAACGTTTGGACACTCAACTAATAAACCAACCAATCAAAATTCAATAAAAGTCCCACAAATTGTTATGCCCACAAATAAGAAAACGCTATTTTGTGAATTTGGGGACTATTATAATAAACAGCCCATTGTCCACTCCCTCCCTACATATACACACAGAAAATAAATAAGAAATAGGCTCATCTGTATGTAAACTTTAGATTAGAAATCTCAAAATACATATTTCGGCGGCGGCGATCGGCGGGAAAACGGCGGCAAATTTTCATATAATTTCAGTAGGTCATACATGCTTGTTAGAAAAGCTTATGTTTAAGATTTGAAGTCTATAGTTCAAAAATTGCGGTCTCAAGAGCTGTTTAAAGATTTCAGAGGGATCAGGACCTGCAGGATCATACCTGGAACCTGAAATTGACTTAAACACTTAAATTTCATATTGGTATGTACTAGTATAGGATATTTTAGTATTTGGTAACTTAAAATGCTTAGTTTAAGGCAAACAAAATATTTTTACTCTTTACCTGTATGACCCTGCCAGGTTTGCTGGCATCCTGTGCCAGCCAGGATGGAGATATTAAAAATTTTGCCATTATATTGAAAGATATATGGATACTTTTTGCTATTTAAATTAAATTTCATCAAAATTTTAAAATATACACTCTCTATGATTTTTTGTCATTTTTTGGCTTTTCAGGACACTGTGTTATGGGAATTACTAAAAATATTAGATTTGAAATACTTAAAAAGCTTGATAAATGCCCCATATTAAATAATTTACATTGAAATGTTTTCTTTGTATTCGACATTTAATATGGGACTATAGTCATGTGAAAAATTAGAAGAGTGAAACAAAAGACTTTTACGTTGTAGACTAGATTTAGATTTTGATATGTTCTTTGTATTATAAAATACCATAAAAGGTTGGGCGATTAAAAGCCAATCCTAGCAGAGACATATTACAAAAGACAGTTTTAAACTGGTGTTTAATGTCTTATTGGGAATAGATAAATTGTGTGTAGTGAATCTATAAGTTGGTTCCTTCTATCCTTTTGTTAGTATTGAATGCTTTTATAAGTACAAACTTATGACTATCCTTCTCTCCCCTATACTATTACTTCATTTCCCTTTACTTTCCCATCCCTTCACATATGCTTCTCTTCCCTTTTTATTTCCTATCCATTTATGTTTCTTCCCAACAATGCTGCAAGGTTTAATCTTTCAATAATTTCAAAATTTATTATATTTTTTCTTTAATATTTTTACTTTATATTTTGCTTATAAGAAGGAAGCAAGTTTTTTTCTTCAAATTCTACTGAATTTGAATCCTATTTTAAAGCCTTCTAAATGTCCTGGTCTAATATCAGTTCCATTTACTTGTAAGTTTGTCCTATGGCTTAAGTTTAACACCATGCAATGAGTACAGTACTCTGGTGCTATGCAATCTTGTCAGCAAGCAAGGGATAATCACATAATTCATAACTAATTTTGTTTTGCTCAGTAGAAATTTTGGGAATAGTCCTTTTCGTAAAATCGCCCCATATGGGTCGATTCGTCGTATTTTTAAAATGGCTTTTTATAGGTTATTTTAGGTTAGGTTAGGTGATTGCCCCACAGGGTTAGGTAATTGTCCCCGCAGGGTTAGAGCCCCCCGCAGTAGCTAGAAATATGAGAAAAGCTACTGTTAAAAATACGGAGAATCGCCCCAAAAGGTGGAATGTTACGAAAGGGACTATATCAAAAAAATTTTATCATGGAAAGAAAACTAAGTAGCAGGTTTCGTATATTTGCACAGTAGATTTTCTCATCTTTCTAGCGGGACAATCATTAACATTTACCCAACCTAAAATATCCTATCAAAAGCTACTGTAAAAATACTACTTAACCCGCTACTTCGTTTTCTCTCAATGATCCGAAATTTTTACTTTATTTCAGTTCTAATAAACAAAATACAACTGGAAAGTTTATTAGAGTGAATAGGAAGGGGAAGGGGTATGAGAAAGGTAAATTTAAAAATTAATTTACATGTTATAATTGCAATGAAAGAAAAATATGACTATATCTTTATCTCTGAGAATTGTATGGGACAAGAATAAGGTTTAGCTTATAAGAGAAGCCACTACAATAATTCAGCTAATGGTTCCATCATAAAACAGCATATTTTTTATAGTAGCAATATTCTCTATTCTTAGTTCAGTATTTTGTACCTTAAAATCATGTATGGGAGAGTTAATTTCATCTTATTTTTAGATAGCTTA
>NC_137269.1:33552224-33609724 GCF_053477335.1 Acartia tonsa | reverse complement strand
ATCTATATATCTATCTATCTATCTATCTATCTATCTATATATCTATCTATCTATCTATCTATCTATCTATATATCTATCTATCTATCTATCTATCCAGGTAATGATAACAGGAGGGCCAGACCTGTACATAAGAAAAGGCAGCTCAGTGGCACTAGAATGTATAGTCAGGTGAATAATTGTTAGGTGCGCAGCTACTACATAACAAGGATATGTCACTACGTTCGTCCAAAAAAACCATAGGAAACTAAACTGTAACTTCCCTTTTAACGTATTTCCAAATCAAATCAACCAATTGGTGAAGATTCCTTTGTATACATTTAGTAAAACTAGTGATAGCTGTTCAGTACTTTTTAACATTGCTTTTAGTAGCGCTAGTGTTTAGTTTAAACATGTATAATCAAATTTTATCATTTTGTCAAACATGCATTAAAAATTGGAGGACAAAAGGCCGTATAGTTTATTACCACGTCATCTTGGTCCTTACCTTAAAAAATGTGGGTACTTTTATTGAGTTTTAATTTACATTTCAAAAGTTTTACACCATTAATTTTAATCTACAAAAGGGTTAATTTAAATTAGTCTATTGTCAAATCTCTTGAGGTCCCTGGATTTTTAAAACAAATTATGTGTTTGTGTGGTAACTGAGAACAATAGGGTTATGGAATACAATAGACTAAAATTATCAAAGTATTTATGAACGAAGGTTTTATGCTATTTTGAAATAACGGTAGTTAAATTTAAACCCTAATAAAGACAAAACAGGATTTTTTTTCTAATTATGAACGCTTCCAAAGTTATATATTAAAATACTTTATTTTGAAAAGGAATAAAACATCAAGGAAGGAAAATATTTAACACCAACTTATATAGAGTTTCAAAAAATATGATAATTTTTTTAGACTTAACTGTTTTTTTGACGATAAAATACAAAAACACAAAATTAAAATTAAACCTTAATTTTGATTACCAAATAGTTTTTCTTCAAATAAATTATCCCGTATCCCAACATCTTATTTTTTTCTCATATGAAGGTAATTTAAGTTGTGTGCCTAGTGGTTTAAGTTTTGTATTAAATTATACAAAAGCTTTCATTACTGCAAAAAAATCTTTTAAATCTTCCTGTTCACTAAAGTAACAGGATGTTTATCTGTATGTATATTTTTACGCTAAGATATCAAAAACGGCTGGACACATAGTTCCACAGTTTTATGGGAAGTTCACTGTAGGTTTTAGTCTTGAAGGAAGATATGGCCTACATTAAAAATCCACCCCCTCCCCACAATGAAAAAAATCTTTTGGGAGAGGCCGTGTTCCTCAAACCAAAAAATACCTCCACACCGAAAAAACATTTTCGTTCTTCTTTTCTATAAAATTAAAAGAAGAGTGTAGGTGAGAAGAAGGGAGTAAGGGAGGGGGCAATGGGCAATTAATTCAATTTAAGAGTTTTCGCTGAAAAGCAATGAAAACCAGATTTATCAAGAAAATTTGACCAAAATTGAAAAGGGGTCATGGTAATATAATTTAGAACAAAATTTACTTGAAAATTAAATTACCATTACCCTACATCACAATGTAGTAAACATTCAGTAATTGATCACTAGGCAAATCTTGTTTAGAACTACGTCAACCCTTCTCATATATTTTAAACTGCCACCTAAATTCAAGGGGAACTTAGATTGTTTAATACATTAATATCACAGTTGAGTTTCTATACATGACTTGAAATGACATTTTCTTAGGAGAAAATATTTGTTAAAACCAGCCATCAATAACAAATTTTTCTGTCTGCTATATTCAAAACTAACTCAGCTAGTTAGCGGGGCATTAATGCGCTAGTACCCAAAGTCAGGCAGAACCTGCTGAATTCTTGCACATTCCCTTTAAGCCAGTAACCAATGTCTGAGACTCTTAAAAATTGAATATTCGATCCATTGTCCCCTCCCTTACTCCCTGGGTGAGAAGCCACTATTAATATAGTGTTACTAGTTTGTCCAGCTATTGAGGAGACTTTAAGTAACATCGGACCTAGAATTATATTTGTTTGTTTTCCGCGGTTTTCTTATATTTTAACTTTATCTTCTGTTAGCTGCTTTACATGAACTAATAAAGAATAGTAACTTAATGTAATTTTATATAATTTTGTTATATATTTGTCGGTAGAATTAACATATATAATTTACTACCCCTTTTCATCTATCTAACTACCTGTCTATAATAGTTATTTATTGTATCGTATTATAGACAGCTTCCCGCGGATATTAAAATCTAAAAATAAGATTAAAACTAATTTAGTTCGCCCCGAGTGTCCAAAGGCTCGGGCTAACAAAACTGTTATTAATTTTTTTATGTTTATTTATTATTCGTTGGAAATTGTCTGTAGTACAATTTTATATATGATTTTAGATGATGGCTGAGAACAGAGGTGGATTTTTAAAAAACTTTTGCCTCACTAAAATTAGTGAGGCTTGCTTAAAAATTAGAGGGGATAATTTTGCCTCACTGTTTTAGTGAGGCAAAATGCCAAAACAGTTTTTTTAAGAATTCACCTCAGGTTTTAATCCAGCGGATAATAGTCGTTTTCATAGCCATTCTATTTATCTATATGTATCTATCTATTTAGTAATTCGAGTACACCAGTGTATATATCCTGGGAGTTTAGAGGAAAAACACTGTTTGCCAAAACAATCAGGTATTCATATACATATATATATAGCAGCTACGCTCATTCGCAATTCTCTCTGTTGATGGTTGGTTTGTTATTTATGCTCGGTTGACGTTGCTTTACATGGAATTGTTTTTAAAGTGATGCTTTCCTATAATTAGTGTTTGTCCGTTCGTCAGTCAGAATCGTTAATTTCATCATGTTAGAATTTATCTGTCCTAAAAATATAAGAATGTTCCTAAACAGTATCTTTTTTAAAATAGGCTGGAAGTTTAAATCTGACCCAAATTAGTCGCGGCTGACGCGCGGCTGCCGAGCTGCCTGGCTATAGATTTGAAAACTTGTAGGTGGCCTAAAATCAATTTGCATCAATTGTATTAAATATAGGCCAGTAACGAACTAGTAAAGTTATGCGGCTGCAACCAGATGCGGCTGCCAGTCAGCTGAAATTATTAGAAACACACACAGCAAGTGCAAATTATAATATAATTGAACAGAAATACACATTAATCTAATAGTCTTCAAAGTTCACCAATTATCTGGGATTGCAGGGAAATGTTTATAGCATAAAAATTCTTTAGGTTCAGGTCTTAATAGGAAAGAAAAAAAGGTTTAGAAAGAATCTACTTAGGGACACTTGAGATAGTGGGGGGGTTGACTACCCTACCCCCTCCCCCCCCCCATTTCCTGCTCACTTTAAATTTAGTTTTACAAAGAAAAGGAAAGATACAGTAGTGCCACCCACCTGAAATTTAAAAATATTATTTGGTATTTTTGGTTGTACCGTCCACCAAAATGCTATAAACTTAATAGGACCCATATGAGAATCTACAAAATGTGAAGAAGAACCATATTGGTTTAGTGGTTAGCGATATCCTTTGGTAAAGACACACATACATACACAGATCCTGTTACTTTCTTATAAGAATTATACTTATATATTTATCCGATGAAATTATCTAAATTATAGGACGCTGACCTTTTGGATAGTTGTTCAATTCTTAAATTGTTACATCAGGTCGGGAATATAGAGATAAGTTCACAGGGTTTTACCAGGGGGCTCTGGTTAATGGGAGATTAACCCCTCAACGTTTAAACCTCTCATTTAACCCCCTCATAAATTTTTTAAAATGCATCAGATTATCACCATCTAACTATTGAAACCCTCATCAAAATAGAAAGCTTGGACGTCCCTAATGGGGTGTGTGAAACTTTTATGGGATAAAAGAAAGGCTTCCATTTTTTAAGGTTGCAGGCACTTCAAATCTGCAAGATTAATCAATGCAATGTAATGTGTGAATTTGATGCTGATTATTTAAAATCTTCAAGTAATTTATAAGGGGTATTTCATATCAAAATATTATCTTGTCCGCGATTTTAGGCTGCATTTAACTTTCCCTCAGGTATATTTGAGGTTAGTGACCATTACGTTAGTTGTACTAGCAACCATCAAGGTGTTTTGAGATTGTTATAAAGATAACAAAAATAAGAAAAATCTATAATTTTGACACCGAAATGATTTCTTGTTTGATTATAATTATCTTGTTAAATAGTTTCGTTAAATAGACATAGCATTTTTATGTTTAGTGTATTACTTTTCTTCCAGATGTTTAAACTTGTCATTATTTTTTTTGTTTTTTGAGTGCCTGAATATAAATTAAATAAATACTATTGTATTTTTTCAAGCCGCTTTTATTACAGCTGCACTTTCATTTCTTCCGACCAGCCAAAAAAAATTCAATAATGTTCCAGTTGCAACCTCGCATTCCAACTGATGAATGTTTAGGCAAAAAGTTTAGGCGCAGATGCGTAAATTGACGATCTGTGGTCGCAGCTGAGCCACTATTTTCTAAATTGTTTTACAATTTGCAACTACATTTTTCATGCAACTCTCAGCCGCAACCGTCCACACCCTTTTCCTTTTCCTAACGAGAATATTTTAAAGAGTGCATAGAAAAAAAGTTGTGAAAGTAAAATTATCCTAAATTGCCCCCACTTGCACCTATCTTGATAGTTTTCAACTAGGCAACTTTTTTTGTGCATAATTTTTAGATGCGTACCTTTTATATACCTTTTCCCCTTACCAAATGCTCCTCAGCTAATGCTAACTTTTGATATTTGTTTATTAAATCTAAGGTGTATTTCCGTGCTTTTCATATTTTGTTCCCTAGTTGGATATTTTTGTTGTATTCCTTATCGTAGCACAGCAACTCTATAAGTAAGTATGTCTGTCTATTAAGTTTACTTTTGATATGCCTGTATAGTTTCATATACAGGCATATACATTATTACTAAAACAATTTATGAAAATGAAGACATCGGTGTTATTGCTGTGCTGCTACTATACCTAATTATACTTGTTTTGAAAATAAATCTTTCACATTTTTTGAGAACTACTCTTGCATTTCCTTTATTTTTACTATCTTAGCTACTCTATAAACAGTTATGATATCAAGATTTTTGGATATTTTTTCCAAAATGTCCAAGGCTCCAAATCTGAGTCATTTTTATTTGATTAACCAGTAGGTCTTTCTGTCTGTTGTTGTTGTTGTAGCCCTGATTCTCTGAAGTTAGGACTCAGATGCACACGGAGACTGGAAGTGAGAATCCTTTGGCCAATCTTAGATTGGTAAGCTTCGCGCACAGCTGATTGTATTCTATGTTACATTACAAGCTGACCCGCAATTCTCGTGGAAGCTACTCAATTATTACATCAACCTGGCCTAGAGTTTTGGCAGGTGTTTCATATTAAGCCACCCTAATTAATGGCACTCTCATACGAGGAGCATGGACGAGAGAAAGCATGATTTAAGCTGCTTGATTGGTAGAATCCTAACTTCCTACAAATCTCCCTCCTTACAACCTAAGGGGAACTCAGGGAAGGTTGCGTGATCATAATCTGACGAATTACGACAGCATTTGTCAACCAAGTGCAAAATCTTTGTGGGGACTTGAACTCGGTTTCTCCCAACCACAGCGTAGTGCGCTAACCACTACGCTATGGGACACCCTTTCTGTCTGTACTGAAGGGTCTCGCTAACCGCTGAACCTATATGGTTCTTTTTTGTAATGTAGGTCATCATAGGTCCTGGAAGGTTTATAACTTTTTTTATGGGGAGTGTACCACAACCCTACCAAGTGAAATCGTCCCTACCAAAGATGATCCTCTCCCAAACATTGTGTACATTTTATTTTAAGAACTAGAAATAAAAATGGGGGTGGGTTGATGATAGAAATTGGTTTAACAATAAAAATATAAGTATGTTAATGCTGCAATTGAGAGTAATTTGTTGTTTTATAGTATTTGTATGTCTGTCAATAAACAAACAAAAAAATATGGATAGATTACAATCACTGAGTAGCTATGCTATCAAAAAGTTAGTTTGGAACCAGCTTAAAAATGCATAACTCTATAATCTTGTTACCCCCCTTTTTATCGTGCAAAATTAAGACGGACAAAATATATGCAAAATCATTTTGAGAAGCAAAGCAGTTTCACACTTTATATATGTCTGTCTGTCCAAAATGGATATTTTAACCTGGTATTATAGTACTTGTACCTTGTACAAATCGAATAAACTTTATTTAGTTTTTAACTATTTCGGTATGTTTAATTGACTATCCGGATTATAAAATTAATGCGGTTTTGTATTTTTTAGCTTTAGTACTTAGGTTGTTGTCATTCTTGTTTTTAGCATCTATAGTAATAATGTACATTCACAAAAAATTAAATCCAAATTTTTGTAATAAAATATATTGCGGAATGCCTTGACTCTTAAAGTGACACTACATATTATTACAAATAGTACCTACAAACAATTGTGATTGAAGTCCGCTAGAAATTATTTTTTAAATTGGATGAATTATTGAGTGTCAATACCCATCTAGGGTAATACATCTGTAAAAAGCTTGAAACAAAACATATTCTTCTTTTTAAACAAAAAGTTTCAAAAACTATGTAGCAAAATAGAACAACATAGGATATTAAAAAGTTTAAAAGATATAAGTCAAGATTTAAAACTGGTTTAGTTTTAAACTAGGTTAGAATTTTAAGCCCCTCTTATATGCAAGTTGCTAAGGCATTTTTATGATTTTATTTACGTTTGTTCTACATCAGATTTGGTTCCCTCGCTAAATGCTTTAGTTAATTCAAATTTATCCCGAAAGGGACGGAACACTGTAGAATGTTTTATGAACATGTTCTCTTTTTCATATAAAAACCTTTTGCACCAGAATTTTTCTCATTTATGATAATTTTGGAGGTAAAAATTATTAGGCGTTATCCTCTTTTGGAGCCGAGCGCTGCGGCTTGGCAGGCAAGGGGACCGAGCGCTGCGGCTAGGCAGGCAAGGGGGCCGAGCGCTGCAGCTAGGCAGGGTAAGGAGCCGAGCGCTGCGGCCAGAGCTCATAGTTTTGTCGGGGAGAAATTGAAAAAGAAAATTATAAGAGGATATTACCCAATTACGCTTTTCACTTTTTCATGATTCTCTCCATCTATATTCTATATACTTTTTTATATTTGTGATTTGTTATTTTTGGATGTTGTCAACCTTGTTTTTAATTTAGACGAGCTACAAAAGTGGTGTCTGTGCTGGACATTGGTCCTGTGGACGAGAATATGGCTGGTGTATACACCTGTCTACCCAGTATGTACCCTCCAGTACAAGCTATACTTCATATCATAGGTACATAGATAGATAGATAGATAGTTATGTACACCTGTCTACCCAGTATGTACCCTCCAGTACAGGCTATACTTCATATCATAGGTACATATATAGATAGATAGATAGTTATGTACACCTGTCTACGGAATATGTACCTTCCAGTACAGGCTATACTTCATATCATAGGTAAATAGATAGATAGATAGATAGATAGATATATACACCTGTCTACCTAGTATGTACCCTCCAGCACAAGCTATACTTCATATCATAGGTACATAGATAGATAGATAGATAGATATATACACCTGTCTACCTAGTATGTACACTCCAGTACAGGCTATACTTCATATCATAGGTACATAGATAGATAGATAGATAGATAGATAGATACACCTGTCTACCTAGTAAGTACACTCCAGTCCAGGCTATACTTCATAACATAGGTACATAGATAGATAGATAGATAGATAGATACATAGATGAAATGTTTATTGTCCATGCATTAACTTATGTTTTACAATAAATAGGAAATTTAATTTGTTTTCACTCTCCATCATCCATTTTCTCTTTTTCTGTTTGTCTTAATCATAGAATAAAAGTGTATAGAATACATTAGTATAGTATTTTACTCTAAATCATGCTTAAAGTTCTTTTTTATTTGTACATAGATTAAAATTAGATAGATTACTTCCTCTTCCCTTTTTTCTCATCCCAAGCAAATTTCTGCATCCAGGTATGATAGGGTAAGGTATAACCGTGATAAAATTTGAAGAAAAAAGTCATCCACTATATTTATAATCTTATCTCAAATTGTAATGGCTTAGCAATTTTGTAATGTAAAGGAATAAAGGTACTAAGAAAGAGAGGGAATGTCTGATTGAGCCAATAGGAGAATCGCATCGGTACATACATTTAATTTTTATTGATTGAAATTTTGTACACATCTTGTTACGAATGCATGTTTTTTTTTCATTTCATACATAGATAAAAGTCAGCTGTAAACAGTATATTTTCTTAGTAGAAAGCTTTGCGGAATCAGAGGTTATTGCCCAAAAATTTCGTTTAAATTTGAAAGCTTCGAAACAAGGTGGATTATTTAAAAAAAGTTAGGCTGGCTACTCGCTGGTGAGGCAAAATTATTTTTGTGAGAAATCCTCCAAAATCAAATGAAAAAATTTACAAAAATTAAATAAAATCTTACAAGGGTTATTAATATATGATTTTTTTAATTTTTGTAGATTTTTAATATGCTTTTGGATGATTTTTCACAAAAATAATTTTGCCTCACTATCGAGAAGCGAGTCTATAATTTTTTAAGAATCCACATCAGCTTGAGTCGAAAGTAAACAATACTTTTGTCTGCTAGAAATGTTCCATCTTAGATTTGACGAAAAAAGGGTTCAGAATATGCTTCTATTCTTCTATTTCTATTTGTAAAGGTGAAAATAAATATTTTTTGGCTACTCTGTAGTTGATTTTCATTTATACTTTTTTGTGAATCATCTTTGATATTTTTTATTATTGTCTTCTATGAAGGTATTTTAGATATCTAGGTAACTATCTGTTGTACTACTCTCAAGAGTTTAAAACTAGTGAGTTTATTTATGATGTTACTGAATCCGAAAAACCTTCTGTTTTGATTTATTTTATGGTCTGAACTATTAAAGAATATTTTTAAAATACCTAATAAACCTTCTACTTTGATAATTTCTTTGGTCTTAATACAGAGAAGACACATTTATGAGATTATGAGATGTATCGGGTAAACTTTCTATCATGATACTTTCTATGGCTTGAATTCGGTGAAGGACCACTTGTATACTGATATTTTATTCTGTCTAAATACAATTAAGGCGTTTTTATCGATTAATGTACCTAATAAATCTTCTATCTTGATATTTTCTATGTTTTGAATGCAGTGAGAGTCCAGCATGAAGTGCATTGAAATTGGTGTTTTACTAATGCCGCAAAAAAAATATAAATAACCGTGACCCTTACTTATTGGGATGTATTTGAGTTTAAATCTAAGGCAAAAATAGCGTCAATGCGTAATACATTTAGGATTGTTTCTATTGTTACCATGTCAGGTCAGATTATAAAAGAGTAGTTGGAATGAATTGGCCTATAAACAGTTTGTAATTCTAGACATAGCTAGTTTGATCGTATAGTTGGGTGTCGGGTGTTTCTTTTAAAAAATATTTTATGGTTGACAAGTTTTTGCTGTAGTATTTCTAGCAGTTCTACTGGCTTTTTATTGAACTTTTTGTGGACTTTACTGAACACCTTCAAATGGTTTCCAATACAATAAATTATCAACAAAATCTATGTACTGCTTAATCATAGAGTAAATATACAAGAGTATAATTATATTATGCATGATGCTATGAGGCTTATTATGTAATTCTTGTTGTGTTGCATAGTAAGCTTTTCAATAGAACTTTACTAATATTTAAATTTCATAGATTTTTCTAAAGATATATTGATAATTTTTATAAATGTTTTATTAATTTAAATGGATTTAAAATGTGATGAATATAGTCTCTATTCAAAATCAACACAGTCTTTGGCGATGGTTGGAATAATAATCGTACGGCAATTATATATTACTTGCGGAATTGCCCCTAGAGGCCTCTAGTGGCACTTTAAACGTTTTATTATATTTCAAATATCTAATTTTGGAAGGAAAAAAATTGTCTATGTTGAGTTCAAGTCTCTACGTAAAACCTTCCCAGGACCTATGAGAAGCTACCCTGTTAAGGAGAATCTGATCGGTTCATCAGTTAGCGAGATCCTTCTTGATAAATGCTTTATTTAATTCAATTCGAAGCAGTTTGTAACATAATTATCATTATAAAATTTACAACCTCAATTTTCTGAAACATGAAGACCCTAATAAATTTTTAAGAGTTATGTGATCTTAATAAGAATCAGGCAGTTTTATGTAATGAAAGATCTTTTTTCTATTACTTAACACTGGCTTAATCCATTTCAAGAAAGGGTTGTAATATCTTTCATTTTATCCAAATTTTTTTTATGATTTTTCAAGAAAGGAATACGATATTAATATAATGTAATTTATACTGGTACCCAAAGTTTAAATAAACCTTTGTTCATTCGGTGGCCAAAAAAATTTATGAAAATTTTAATAGCTGGCACAAACCATTAATTTTAAACTACAGAGTGGGTTATTTTTGTTTATCATACTTGTGAATATACATTAATAAAAATCTTCCATTGTCCTATACCTAACTGTAATATCCTCACAGTGATGCAGTGAAAGGACAATGAACGTGGAATTATTATTCCCTCGAATATCTACATATTAAATTGTTTCTTTTGCATCAGGAGGATAATTTGGACGTAGATTAATTTTCCTGCCACTGTCCTCTCCCTCCCCGAGTATCTGTGTGTATTTAAACCATTGCAGGGCTTGATAAAGTTCGCAAACATGGTGAAACCTCACAAGCGCTTAAAGCCCAGATTTGCAATAATTCTGTTTCAAAAATATATCATCATAGCATGATCCTTAGCAGAAAAATTGGTTGGATATTGATGAGTTGATAATTTTTTGTTAATTTTATGAAAAAAAATCTGCAAAATATATTGAATTTGTTGTTATGGAAATTTAGCGGAATTAATGGCACACCTCCAAACTCACTTAAATTGGACAAATCATTGAGTTTCAACTTTTCAACTACGTTATGTTTATTTTTGCCAAAGTTGCATCAAAATTTATACTCAGGGTTTCCAAATTTTAGTCTTACATTTTTTGGTAAGCTTATTTAATAAATGTGTTAATACATATAAGAACATCTTTATTAATTTATTAATACAATAAGAAAATCTTTATTAATTTATTAATACATAAAAGAAAATTTTTATTTAAAAAGGCTGAATTAAAACCATTCTCACTTACTAAAAAATCATGTGTAGCATCTGATTAAAGACAATTTTCCGCAAATATTGAAATAAAAAATCGTAAGACTAATTCAAGTTTTGTTAGCCTCAAGATTTAATATGTTGTCTATAATACTATACCATAAATAACACTTAATAGTATTATCTCACATAAAGTGTCATTGAAAAGATACATAGATTTGATAAATGACTGTTGCCAAAAAGTAGAAAAGTTTTATAGCTCCAAAAATCTGACGAAGGTAATTAGTTTACTTAATAATATTGTTTCAAGCACACTGCCGAGCCCAGTCTTGTAGTTGTTAAGGCGAGCACTATTGTTTTCAGTTATAATCTTCACTTTTATGGCTATCATCATCCTTGTTTTATCATAATACCAAAATTATGAATGTTTGTTTACTTTTCTAAAATTGATTTGAAAATGCAATTATGGCAACTTAAATTTATCGTGTGCAAAATAGTATTATCAGGTTTGAACCAATTATCAGAAATCATTCAAAACAAAAAATTTAAATTTTCAGTAATTTTGTTGGTAAAATTTAGATAATATTTTCACTACTATTTAAAAATATTGATTATGATAAGCCCCAAGAGTGAAAAAATGTTCTAAATGAATGAGGAGAAATCTTTGAATTTTTTAATGTTTTTTAATTTAAAAAAAAATCCGCCAATGAAAACATCAAATCATTTCAATGGTGCGCCAAATCGAGTGCGCTGAATTTTAGCTAATCACAGCGCGGTATTTCGTTGAATGCTGTGCTCTCATTGGTGCAAAGATGGCTCACCCCGATTTGGCGCACCATTGAAATGATTTAAAGATCCAGCTCAGGAGACTATTTTACCAGATCTTTAAGCCATTTTTTTGTTAGTAAAAAAGACCAAAAATAACTGGTAATAGCCAATAGCTATTGTATTTATTAACCGATAAAGAAAATATTAAGAAAGTTAGGTAACTATTATCCTAATAGAAAAGTAACAGGATCTGTGTTTGTCTGTGTGTGTGTGTACCGAAGGATCTCGCTAACCGCTGAACCGATATGATTAAAGTGTAGCTTCTCATAGTTTTTTCTCTCTATTTCCCTAAATTTTAAATGGAGGGGAGGGGTTAAGTTTACCCATTCTCTCTCAATTGCCCCTAGAGGTCTCTACGGAAGTAGCCGCTAGACATAATTTTTCATTATTGTTAGAATCAGTTTTATGGATTTATAAGATTTCTTTAATTAGTAAAATTGTTTAGGTCGTCCAGGAGAGCAGCAGCTACCAATAACAAACCGCGGATGCCAGCTGGCTGACACACATTCTACTTACAAACTAAAGCTCATTTTTAGTCTCATAATTATGTTCGTACAATGTTCAAAATATGATAGCAATTTGTAGGAATTTTTATGCAATCCTTGTAAATGTACTTAACATTTTTATTAGTTGCAATGGTATTCTATAATATGGGCGTGTCTGTCTGTGTCAACGAATTTTTTTTAAAGAAAAACCTAATTTGAATACAGATAAATTTGATAATGCAATAATATAGAAAATTTCCTTAGAAGTAAGTGTACTATATGTGCACTAATATACAAGAAACTAGAAGGCTACTTTAACCATAAAATTTGTTAAAATACTTTGTTTTATACTCTTTTAACTTTTAATTTTATTTTTAAGGTTCTTTTGGAAAATATTTATAAAATCCAAAGTTGTCGACTAAAAATATTTAAAACTATTTTTTTGCAAAAATAATCATTTTGATTATACATTTTCTCTCCAACTTTTACATCTTTGGTAGTTAAGCAATGGGTTAGTGTTATTTTGTCATATGTTCTATTTTCAAAACATTATTTCTATAGAATTATTCATAATATTTCTTTGAAGTTTTAGTTATTTAGTATTTCTAATGTAAATTTTTTTTGCCATGATAAAATATTTAAAAATGTGATATATTTTGATGCAAAATTAATTCATATGTATGCATTTTATAGAAATAAATAAAAAATGATTTTAATTTATTGTTATTTTCTTATTCAATATTTTTATGTTTGCAATGTCTGAAGTTAAAATGTTACAATTGCTATTGGAGTCCATCTATCAATATAAGGTACCTTTACTAGGAGGCGGGGAGATATTGACTTTCCTTTGGGATGAAGGGTTGAAGTATCCTCCCCCAAAAAAATATTCATAAACCCACTATAAAGGAGAACCATATCATTTAAAAGGTTCAGCGAGATTCTTCGCAACAAAGGGACACACATACATCCTGTTATTTTTATCCAAGGATAATATGTATCTTTTTACAGAGAGAGGGGACAATGGGCTGTTTATTACAATAGTCCCCAAAGTTTTATAATAACGTTATCTTATTCGTTGCCTCAACAACTTTGGGGACTTTTAGGGAATTTTGATTGACTGGTTCAATAAGTTGAGTGTCCAAACGTTTCAACCACTAGTTGTAATTACAGAAGGGGTAATTATATGTATAATCATTGGGGATGGACATCAATTAATCGGCCATTGTCTTATATCCCAGATCTATTTATATGATTTATTTTTTGACCATCCTATTTAATCCAATTAATTCTTTGTAAATTAATCCACCTTTCTATTCATAGCAGATAATAGCTATTCTTATCTTTCATATTTTTATAATTAGGGTCTGTCCGTACGTCCGTCCATTAGTAGGTCATGTTAACTCTTATCGTTAATTTATGTATTTTAGATTTTCTTTTTTATTGCATATTCCGTACATCAATTTTAAACTAGCTTATTTTTAATATCGAATACTAGGATAACAACAGTCTTCATCAATCATCTTTGAATCTATCTGTATATCTATTTGTTAATCTGTCTATCTATCTATCTTTTTATCTATTCAACGATACATCTATTTATATGTTTTTTCCAACCACGTTTTTTACCTGGAAGTATCTTTATATCTTCCTATAAACTAGAATGATAACATACATAAAACAAATAAAGCGAAGCAAACTAACATTACCAAGTGTATAAGTAATAAGACATTTTATATTCAACATTATTCCATATAAGTTTTAAGGAATACTCATGAATCTATTCTAAAATTTGCTGACTCTTAACTGTCTTAGAACATATTGTTAATGGCATATTGGTAAAAAAAATGTTTAATATCATCATCCTGTCGTAAACAGGGTTTCAGCAAACCTGGCTGTGTCATCCAGCTAAACAGCTAGATTATGTTTAGTACGAAACAACATCGAACACAGGTGTCCAAGTCAATTCCAGGTTTCAGGTATGACCTTACAAGTCCTAAAGCTTTAGATATCCAGCAAACATAAAATGGCCGCAATTTTCGACAAAGATACTTTAAATTTTTAAAGCTTTAATTAGGTGAAAATCCTTCAACGTTGCCTAAAAAATGGTTTAAGTCTTTACTGATGGACTAAATATAGAAAATTTTTACTGTTTAAAAAAACCTTTCCTAACATGAAAAAGCCATTAGAGGAAAGAAAAAAAGCACATCTATCATTTTAATAAAACTTTTTAGTTTCGTCTGTTTTTATTCTAAACAAAATGCAATATCATTATAGCAATGTTTCTTTTAGAGGTAGAATCTTTTATAACTTACAATTAGGGTTGGGCCGGATATCCGATGTGGCCGGATATCCGGCCATTTTCAATATCCGGCCGGATACCGGATATTGAAACTATCCGGCCGGATATCCGGCTCTATAATTTTTTATACTTTACAACAAAAATCTCTGCTTTTTAAAATCTTAAATGGCTATAATTTTCTTATTATTGAAGCTAGAAGAACATTTTTTCTGAATAAGTTTAACTTTATGTAAATTTATATAAGATTTCTGAAGAAATTTTTTTTACTACTTTAATATCTAGTAATTTGGCCGGTTATCCGGTAATTTGGCCGGATAACCGGATATTTGCCGGATATCCGGCGTTGGCCGGATATCTGGCCGGTTACCGGATATCCAGCATTTGAAATCAGCCGGATATCCGGTATCCGGTATCCGGCCAAAAAAGTATCCGGCCCAACCCTACTTACAATATTACATAAAATTTATAGTTAAACCTATGATCTAAATAGGTTTTTTATATTATACCATACCTAACTTTGCTTAACGATTTCAATCAGAATAGATTTATGTATGTTTTTCTTAACAAAAAGTTGACCCACGACGGAACCCTATAACGTAGCATTTTTGCTCCTAATCGAGTAGGGGTTGGGTTCGAGTATTGGCCCAAATTACTTTTTATACGAAAGACATGAAAGGCATAGTTAATATGTCAATATAATTATTTTTCTCGTATTCATTTGAATCCGGTGGATAGGAACCGGTTCTCATGAATACGAAAAAACTATGTCTAGCATCGTATTATATCCAGTTTTCTACGAATATAGAAATGTACAATCATAAGATCTTATAATTGTACATTCTATATCCGCGGAAAGCCGTCTATAATACGATACGAGAAATAACTATTCTTTTTATTAATCTGTAGATCTAATTATAAACTTTGAGAAAGACTAAACTACATAACTTTTGTGTCACTTTTGAGGAAGACGATTCCCTTTTATCCCATCTGTTTTGGAGAGATTTTCTTCCCCCCTTCCCATTTTTCCGAAATGTATATGACGTCACAGGAATCGTCTTCCTCAAAAGTGACACAAAAGTTATGTAGTTTAGTCTTTCTCTAAACTTTCCTTAATTATGATATGCTAACCTTACACCTATCATATATAAAGTCTGTATTGTACAACAATCAAAATTCGGTTTTGGTAACTTTCAAAAACGAATTATCTTTACATTTCTTACAGGTTTGAAGGATAGAGTATTATGGATGCTTTTCAATAGTTTGGTTAAGTACAGATTGACGTTGGCCAAACAATGTTTTCTGATGAGTTAAAAATAATCATGCATACCCAATTACCTATATCAGTTAGGGAGTTGAATCCATTTTTATAGAAGCAGAAACATAATCTATGATTATGGTTTGGACCCTCTAAAACTATAATCTACCCTTCCACTTTCCCCTCTCTTGGTGAAGATATCTTCAACGCCGATACGATTTTTGAAATGTAAGATTCCACTTTCAATAGAGGCTAAACTGAAATCATACATTCATGTTAACATATCAGCGTATTCATAAACATTGATTTCCTTATTTATATCGACATAATAGTAATGTATCATTCTAATTTCAATAGAGACAAAACTGTAATGATACATTCAAGATAACATATCATATATTTAAATCGACATAGTAGAAATGGTACATATTAGATAGTTTTTTTTTATATTTTTATTAGTTTGAAGTTTTTAAGAAAAAAAAGGACCTAAAAATAAAGGTTGCTAACACTTAGCAATCAGGCCCATTTCCAGACCTTAGTCGTTCAATGCCCCCCCCCCCCCACATATCATCTCGGCTCCTATAAGAGTTAGATGGCAAAAAAAATTGTGCATGTTCCTTATTTTTGAATCTAGAACAATTTTTTTCAGAAAATGTTTATCTTAAAGTAAATTTTTTATTAGAAATCTCAAAACATAAATTTTCTTATTCGTTGGCTTAACAACTTTAGGAACTTTTACTGAATTTTGATTGGTTGGTTTAACCACTACTATCTATAATACAAAGTAGAACGATGTCTGTCTGTCTGTCTGTCCGTCGGCGTCGATCCGTCTGTCCCTTAAGATCTTGGTAACAACTGAACCGATTGGATTCTACTCTTCAGGGTATATACCTTTTGGTCCTGTTGTGGTTTTAAGCTATTTTCTTGGGGGGTGGGACAATCTCAACCCCCCAAAAAATGAAAATTCCCTCCCCCAAAAAAGAATTCTGGTGTTGCCCATAAATTATGAGCGCAGCACCAGAATTTTTTTGTTTATTATTATTTTTTTTTATTTTTTTAAAAATTACCTCATCAGCCAAGCCCCTAGAGGCTAGGGGCGAAGCCGCTAGTACTTAATAACCTAACCATTCAAAATCCAATAAAAGTCCCCAAAGTTGTTAAGCCAGCTAATAAGAAAACGTTATCATAAAACTTTGGGGACTAGTATAATAACAGTCCATTGTCCACCTCTCTCTGCTAGTTCCCAAAGTTTTATAATAACGTTTTCATTTTTGTTTGCTTAACATCTTTGGGGACTTTTACTGAATTTTAATTGGTTAGTTTATTTAGTACTAGCGGCTTCGCCCCTAGCCTGTAGGGGCTTTGCCCCAAGAAAAAAATAATTTTCTGCACCAGCAGCACCAGCAGCACCAGCAGCACCAGGAGTATTTTTTTTGGGGGGGGGGTAAATTTACATTTTTGGGGGGGTTGGGGGTGTCCCACCCCCCAAGAAAATAGCTTAAAACCACCACAGGACCAATAGGTATATACCCTGAAGAGTAGAATCCAATCGGTTCAGTGGTTACCGAGATCTTAAGCTTCAGACGGACGGACGGACGGACAGACATCAAGCTACTTTGTATTATAGATAGTGTCGAAACGATTTAACCACTGATGGCAAATTACAGTAGGGGTATTTTTGGGAATGTACATCCACTTACCGTCTATTGTCTTATCCCTTTAGATCCCTGGTGGCGATAAACTTGAATTAAAGTACCTAGAGGTTTTGGACCAGCTAAGAAGGTAATTTCAGTCCAATGTTCCCTACCTCCCTGGGTACAATAAAAGTTGTCTACAGGGAGGGAAAAATGGACAAAAAATTAAATAAATTCTGTCTATAATAACATGAGAAGACAGAATGAGAAGGACAGTAGCACCCTGTAATTGTTATCAGAAAGTCCTGAACGTCCATTTAAAACATTTGACGAAGCTTTTTATATTAAGAGTTATAACAATATAAATTGATAAGATACATACAAAATGTTAATGCTTCTAAGCAACGTTTTCTACAAAAAGGGTTGGTAGAATTCTGTATTTCTAAAAAAAATCACTCTTATGGTTTGCAGGTTTCTATAAATATGTCTTTTTAATATGTTTACTCTCAGCAAAATAAGGGAGGGTTTAAATTTCAGTAGTACCCAAAGTTTTATAAACATTTGTTGGATTTATAAATTTGTTTACTTTTTTTTAATCTTAATTGGTTGATGAAAACTGGCATTGTCAAAACTAAACAGCCAAGATTAGTTGTTTATTGCATCTGTTTTTCCAGTTTTGTTAGTCTCGAAGGGGCGAAGGCCCAGTCTAACAAAACTGATGATCATATTACAACTTTTTACTTTACTATTTGTAGAAAAATGTCTATAATACAATACAATACATGGTTTCAGGTATGGATTAGACGGGTCTGATCCAGCGGATAATAATTGGTTTCGTAGCTATACTGGAAAATCATAAAAAATCATGGACAGAATGACGGACAGGCAGAAAAGTGAATTGTAGATTACCATCACATTTTATTCTTTCTTACTCCAGAGAGCGAGGAGACAATTGACTGCTTATTACAATAGTACACAAAGTTTTACAATAACGTTTTCTTATTCGTTGGCTTTGATTGGTTGATTACATTGTGTTTATAAACGTTTGAACCACTAATTTTAATCTACATAAGGGGTTATTTAGTGCGTCATCATTATGGATGTGCATTAATTTATCGGCCATTGTTTTATCTCTTTAGATCCCTGATATGTTTTATAATTTTATTTGTTAGCTTTGCTTAAGTGAAAGCTTTTCATTACATTAAGTTTTAAGTCTTAAGTATGTGTTATAACATATAACATAGGCCAAAGTTAAACTTTATCTGAGAGTGATAGGACAATGGCAGATTGGTTATCATACCTTTTTACATAAAAATGAAATAGTTTGGCAAGGATAATTTATACTTCATTGTCCTTTACCATTATCCCAAAGTTAATTAAATCTATAATAAGGCCTAAATTATAAAGGCCTTTGAATCTAATTTATTAAGTTATTTGAAATATATTCAAATCTACTTTTACAGTTTTAAAGAATCCTGAGATAAGAATTACCTTTACATAAATTCAATCCACCTACAATGAAAGCCAAAATAGATAGGCAAAATTTCTGGATTCTATTTTGTACTTCAGTTTAAATTTTCATTGGTTTGAAATAAATGCACATTTAAAATAATCTTTGCCTAAGAAAAGATAAATATACCATGCGTGATTTTATTTTACTTTTTGGGCTAATTATTATTTCTGAGAGAAAAGTAAAAATAAGTATTTTTTTGTTGATTTTTTGGTATCAGTGCATATAAAAGGAAACGGCATTATCCTCTTAGGAATTTTTTTTATCAATTTTGAAAATTTGGGCACCCCCCCCCCCCCCCTCCCGACAGAGTCTGAATTCAATCTAAGGCAAAGTCTTGGTGAACTATACTTTTCTTTAAACTTTCCTTCCTTGCCCTGTCCAGACATACAGAGGTAATAGTAGGGGGGATTGAGTGTGAAGGGAAAGAAAAAGGGGAGGCGGAAAAAGTTTAAATTTCGAGTGCTGTGGCCAGAGATGTTAGTTGTCGGGTGGGTACTCAAATTTTCAAAATTTCAAAAAACTATTTATGGTTAGGTTAGGTTATAGGCTAGGGAGCCGAGCACTGCGGCCAGAGATGTTCGTTGTTGGGGGTACTACCCTACTCTCTGCCTTTCTCATCCCTTGTCTCTGCCCTCTCACACTCCTTCCACGCGCTCCATCCACTTCAACCAATGAGAGTGTGACTCTCATTGGTTGGAGTTTTATATAAATAAGCTCGTTGCTTGTGGTGAAGAACTGTGATTCTGTTCATCGGTTGCCATGCTAGACTAATGAGGCTTATGTCTCCACTTACCCTCCCTCCCACCCCTCCCTTCCTTCCTGTCAAACATAATAATATTTTGATAAAAAAATCCTAAGAGGAAATTACCAAAAAAATACCCAAATTTGCCTTTTTTTGGTATTTTCCTTGAAATATAAAGATATCCTAAAACTGATTGATTGGGCTTGTAAAGGAACCATTTGAGTATCGTTGGTCAAAAAAGGTCTGATTTGTGAGCATTTTTGACCAAGTTGTGGCCAAATAATAATGAAACATATAAAAAGGTAGCACACTTTAAATACTCAGTCATTTATAGTAAAAGTGGCTTATACAAGTTGAAATTAAGAAAAAGGAGGAGGAGTACTAATTAATCCCTTTCTTCCAGTAAGCAGTTTATGAAAAAAATGAAGATTTGACTGATATAAGCCAAATAAGCAAAGTTTTTCATTGATTACCTGTAAGTAATTTATCAAAAATAGCATAATTTGTTATATAAGCAAAATAAATAATAATTTTCATTGATTGCTTATATGTAAATAACGGTTTTGCCCAAGTGGCGTGCGAACCGAAGGGGGCATTTGGGGCAATCGCCCCCCCCCTAGCGACCAAAACGCCCCCCCCTGCCCCCCCCTAGCCACCGCCCCCCCTGCCCCCCCCCTAAATGTTGAAAAATGCCCCATTTTGCCCCCCCCTGGTCAATAAAAATGCCCCTTTTTGCCCCCTACCCTACAAAAAGCAAAACTATTCCAGTTTCAAAAAAAAAGATCAAGAAATACTCCAAAAAAAAATTTTTGGCGCTTCGCGCCAAACAGACAGTTACTATTCATTTAACATTACCATATTTTTTAATTAGTGTAGAAATTAGGTTATAATCTTTTTTCACTGAACATAACAAACCAGGTAATAGGAAGTATTTTATTTTGTATAATATAAACTTTTTACCAAAGAAACTTTGTACATCCCCAATGATGATACACAAAATCACAAACCCTTATTTAGATTACAATTAGTGGATGAAATGTATGGAAACTCAACTTAATTAACCAACCAATCAAAATTCCATTAAAGTCCCCAAAGTTATTGAGCCAACAAATAAGAAAATTTTATATGAAATATTGGGGACTAGTGTAATAAATAGCCCAAAAACCCCTCCCTCCCTGCATATTTGAAGAAAAAAATTTGCGCTTCGCGCCCTTCCAAACGGTTTCTGCTATTTATCACATTGCATTGTATATTGTGTTTTTATTTCTTTAAAAACATGTGTAAACAACAAATATTTAATCAAAAAGTTATTTTATATAAAAAAGAAACAGCGTTGATATTTATCTAAGCCTTTTTCTCAACACTGTATGTCTGTCTAAATGAATAACTATATATGATGTCATTTTATTTTCAGGATAAGTTTATCATTTTTTTGTGTATATACCCTTACAAAAAGACATGTTTTTTTTATGGCAATTTTCATTAAAAACCATTAAAACTAACTACACTCTATATTCCTAACCTGATCAAATACGCCATTCTTGTTGTCTTTAATTGATTTTAGTTCAAAGGGGGAGTAAATATTTTAGGTGCGCTTCACGCACCGCCCTTATAAATCCTTGGAAACACCACTTAATCAGAGTTTTAAAGTGCCATTTAAAGAGGGTAGGATATGTTGATATAACTTTTTAGCTTCTCTATAATTCACTATGGCTGTCAGTACGTAATGCTAAGGGGGAAATGTGATTTTTTCAACTGCAATTAAAGATAGAAGGCTAAAATTTAATGTTAACATTCCCATCATTATGGAGTATAATTAACTATTAAAAATTCATGGAGGTTGGACTGCTTTTCAGGACGTTTTTGGCTATTTTTGTATCTTTTAAATTTCGGGTATAGTCCCTTTTGTGACATTGCCTCTTCAGGTGCATTTCGTCGTATTTTCACAGTAGCTTTTCACCTATTTATAGCTCCTGCGGGGCCAATTGCCCAACCCTGCAGGGAAATCACCTGACCTAACTTAACCTAGAATAACCTTTTAAAAGCTACTATGAAAATATGACGAAATGCCCCTTAAGAGGCGTTGCCACAAAAAAAGACTATACCCTATATTTCTAAGACATTTTTATATCTGTAGATGAAAGGACAAGTAATTTTTTTGTGGATTATAATATTTAAAAAAATAAAATTTCTCGCTGATTCGAGCATCCAGTATGTAATTTACTTTGACTGTCATCACACAACATACAGGAAAAAGGATTTGTGACTTTTCCTACCTAAAATATATATTTATTTCAACAGATGCTCTTTAAATTTACTTGTCTGTATTCTTATTCATGATTTTTTGTGCTTTGCTACTTAAAGATGTTGTCATCCTTGTTGTCATACAATAAATAAATATTTAAAATCAGTTTTACATATTAGGTTAATTTTTGGTAATTTATCTCCCCCCCCCAAAAATTTTTTTAATGAGGTTATTCATCCTTCCTGCTGAGATTTTTATAACATCCCCTTCCACCCATAAAAAATGTTTTGTGGTGGGGGGGGGGGAGGTTAAATTATCTTCTGTACTTTTTTTTCAAAGATGCTTTCTAGCTCCCTTCCCTTCGGTCATTGCAGGGTGGGGAAAAGGGATGGGGGAGAAGAGATGGGGGGGGGAAGATGTGGGATATAAATGGGAAAAAGGGATGGGGGAAGGGATGGGGAAGAAGGGATAAGAACAAGAAGCCCCATAATCAAATAATCCCACCCCTTAAAACGCCCTTATCTAAAATTAGTATATATAATCAAAATGCCCCCCCCGGGGGGGGGGGCAAAATTTTACAAAATCTTCAAAATGCCCCCCCCCTAGACAAAGTGCTTCGCACGCCACTGTTTCGCCCCTAGCCCCTAGGGGCTTTTCCCCAAGAGATAATAAAAAAATAAAGTACTACTGGTGCTGCTCATTGTTTAATGTGTTCCCAAGAAATTATTATTTTTTTTGGGAGGGGGGAATTTTCATTTTTTGGGGGGTTGGGGGTGTCCCACCCCCCAAGAAAATAGCTTAAAACCACCACAGGACCAATAGGTATATACCCTGAAGAGTAGAATCCAATCGGTTCAGTGGTTACCTAGATCTTAAGAGACAGATGGACAGACAGATAGACATCATTCTACCTTTATAAGTAATTTATCCAAAAAAAAAGCATGATTTTGTTAATTAGCCAAAGAAGCAGTAATCTTGATTGAATGCTTATAAATAAGTTATCAAAAAATAGCATGATTTGGTATATAGCAGACCCAAAAGTTCATCTAGCTTTTAGTAAAATTGCATGATTACATATATACATTATCCAAGTTACCAGCAATAAAGAAAAATTGCTGGCCAAATTGACTTAAACCTCAGCTTTATTACTGAATGAATTTCTGTATCTCCTAGAAATTCATGTTTATTAAAGAAAGCTTTAACTTTAAAGTTGTACCATGAAAACCGTTTGAAAAAAAACTATGTTAGAATAGGGGTCTTTAACTAAAAGACTTGCTTTTGCTCTGCTGTGGCAATGTTTACATGATTGAGATCTTTAGTGAATTTGTGGTACCAAACATTGAGGACAGGGAAATGAACTTCTGGGTGTCTGAAGAACTGAAACAATCAAATTGCTTTGTATTCAGACACTATCCAAAAAAATTTTACTTACTTAGATCAAATATAAATCAAAAGTTGCTGTTTGATTCAACCATATCTGGAACACGAACTGAAAGATGCTGTAGGTTGGGGCTTATTGCCATCAAACATACCAGCTTCAGGATAATTATCCCAGTTGAAGTCTTGTGAAAGTATAGTAGAACACACTTAGAAGAATCTATACCTCCATATATTGAGATTCATATTCCCACACTGTTTTTGTTTTTAAGTGGAAAGCTTTACAGTAGTTTAATATAGAAGAAATTTTTAAATAAGAAAAAGTTACTTGTAGCAAAGGCAAATTAATACCCTTTAAGGAACCATGCAAGAAATAAACCGCTTTAACTGCTGAAAGACTGCTACAAGTAGACCCAATACAAAAAAATTGAAGCCTCCAGCTTCAAAAACAAAAAAGTTATAGACATTTCAAAATCATATTTTTAGTACAATGAAAATTTTGAAAGTTTTTCATTGCTAATAATAAAATTTTCATTATTAAAATACGTCGCCCAGAAAATTATAAGCTTATTTTTGGCAGAAACTTAGGATGCTAGTAACTGATAAATAAAAACACCTTTCTTTATAGTCAAAATCATATAAAAATTCAGTTTAATTTGCATTGTATTGAGAGTAATGTAGCCTGAGAATGCTAGCCTTTAGGATTTCTAGCCAATCAGAAGTCTGAGTCCACGCTAAGTCCGCTAAACAACCAATCAAAGCTGAGCATCTGTATTACTTACATTAGTTTCATTTTTTTCTGCTATGATTTTACGCTTTCAAATGCAATTTAAACTTAATTTTTTAAAAGACATTTTGACTATAAAAGAGGGTGTTTTTATTGTAAAAATGTTATCAGTTACTGGCAGTCTAAGTTTTTGACAAAGATAAGCTATTAATTTTGTTTTTGAAGCTGGAGGCTTCAAATTTTTTTTATTGGGTCTACTTATGGCAGGCTTTCAGCAGTTAAAGAGAGGTATTTCTTGCAGGGTTCCTTTAATATTCCATTTATTAATGAATTAAATTCAAAAATTTTAATAGAAACAGATTAATTACAATTTTGTTACTTAGCAGTTTATTAGAAATATATAGAAAATTATAGAAATATTTATCCTACAATCAAGAATCAGATAACCTGTAGAGTCATATATTAGCACAATTGAAACAGGATATCGATTTGGTCTTACTGGTCCTATAATCCATCAACTTAAAAGAGAAATTCTAGTAGATAAACACTTTTGTTTATTTTTAGTTATTTATGAATCATTCCAGTAATACAGCAAAGGAATTTTTCAACCATATGATTTCTAAAAAGCTATCTTTGTCTTAACAAATGCAAATTTTATCTCTTTCCTGTCAAACTTTTTACATATTTCTACCAATAACTTAGCCAGATTGTTCTTCTGCAGTTATTCTATTGGCTGATTTAGAGAAGATGGTGTCTCTAAATTTTCTCTATTCTTAATAAGTAAAGAATTCTATACCTTACCTAATGTTTAAGATCAAAAAGAAAACAAATAAAACACAAAGACAAGTTAACCAAAATCAAGTCAAATCACAACTGCTGCATTGATTTTACATTAATAAGATTTTATTTGCGTTACAAAAGTATCTAAAAGTATACTGAGCACAATTTACAGAAACACATCTTATCTTCCTGTATTCAAAGTAGAATTGCCTTCTATATTCGTTGAATTTGGTGTTTTCACCTCAAATCTTTGAAATTAAATATCTGCCAAGTAGGAGCAGCTAGGATTTCGTTCTCAATGGATTCTAAATGTCTCTTGGTCCTATTTGAACGCTGCATTGTCCATTTTGATGGTAAATTTTTTTATACTTTAAATGAGTAAGGCAGGATATGAACGTTTGTCGACCAACGAGTTGACCGACTTCTTGCTAACCAAGTAGAATAGTAGACAGATCTGAAATGATTAATGCAAACAAATGTGCATTTGACTCTATCATAAACATGTAACTACCCAACCCAGGCCCACCATTTGAACTACAAAAATAACTCACAAGGCTGTTAATGTATATTAAAGGAAAGAAAGGATTGTGTAGAAATGTTGTAAAAGTCTAGTAAAAAAGTTTATAAAAAGTTTGACAAAAAGCAAATTGGTAAAAATATAAAAAGATATGAGATTTCAAAATCAGTTAAGGAAAAAGTTTGGAAAAACTGTTTGAAGAAAAGTGCCCCCTACCCATTTAAAAACAGAGCTTCATGATGCTAGGGGCGCAACCACTATAGTCTACAATATAAGGTAGCAAAGGATTTTAATTCAAAGCAAAATATTTAGGAAAAGCAAGTTAAAATTGCATGATGAGTTTCATAATTATTTATAAGTAACAGGGTGTCCACTTGTGTGGCGTGAATGTCAGTGTGTGTGCACTGAGGGATCTTACTAACCAAGAAAGGGTGAGGGGGGGCATAGACCAGTAAGGAGTTAATCCAGTAATTATTGACCTACTTTCATAAAATGACCTTTATCTCCATGTTCCTTTTGAATGACAGAAAAAAACATAGAAGCAAATTTGTTTGCTATAAAATTAATAAAAATTTTGTGAGTTTAATTTTAAGGGTACTTTTAGGGTCTCAAAGTTGAACAAAAATTTTTTTTTTTTTTGAAAATTTTTCAATAGGTGTTAAAGATTGACCTACACAAAAATAGGTAAGACCTAGAACTAATCCGTAAAAACCTTTTTAACTAAGAACTGTCCATACTTTCCAAATCGGTTGAGAGCTTTAAAATAGAGTTAATATTTTTTCAAAAATGACCAGAGTTGGTGGCGGGGCATTTTCAGGTAATTTTGAGAAAAAAATTAAAATTTGATTTTTAAGGTCAATTTTCAGGTTTTCCAAAATTCAATATGGGTTTTTTAAGAATTAGGCCAAAAAGTAAGTAGGACAGTGTTTTTTTATGAAAAAATTAAAAAAAATTTTTAAAGAAAATTTTTGAAAAAAAAAATTTAATTTCATGTCTTTAAAAAAATGATTTTTGACATAGAAGGGATAGTCCAATCCTTATGAAAACTTTTGTGGATAATCCCTCTAACCTAACCTAATTAAGATTAATTATGTTTGATTGGCTGTTTGGCCGTTTTTCATTGATTTTTTTTAGGTTGAAAAAAACGTTATTGGTTTAGCCCCCCATGTGGGGTATTAATCGGTAACGACTTTGAGTCCAATTTTATCAAACTTCTTAAAGTCCTAGGATAACCTGATAGTCTTTTCCATAAGGTGTCTAATAGTCTTGATTTTATTAGAAAATATAAATATTTTCCCTTTTTTTTTCTTTAAAAAACTGAAAAAATTACCGGTTTAGCCTGCCCTCACCCTAATGCAAGAAAATTTAGCTCTTTCATTTTGTACAAATAAAATTAAATATAAATTTTTGATTAATTGTTTATAAGAAATGAATGAAAGTTTTTGTTTATTAGGGTTATATACCAAATCATGCCATTTGTTGATAAATTATTTTCAAGCAATCAACCAAAATTTTTGCTATTATCTAAATCATGGTAATTTTACAAAAAAATACTCATAATCAATCAATAAAAATTATTGCTTATTTGGCTCATATACCAAATCATGCTATATTATGATAAAATACTTATAAGTAATCAATTTGATTGATTGATTGATTAGCCATAGTTTTGTATGGCTTTGATCTGGAGGCTAAGACACGTTTCCATAGAAATAGGACTATCAAGCTCCATGTTCAAGCACATTATGACTTGACTTGCTATCTCATGAGATCTACTCATTATTACCTTACCCTTGCCGAGTATGGCAGATGTCTCAAATTAAGTCATCGTAAAGAATGACCCTCTCCAAAGAGGAGCTTGGGTTAAGGGTAGTACTGATTTTAAGTAAGTGACTATTGGGTATCCAAACTTACTCAATAATCCCCTTCTTACACAACCAGGGGATGATGCATGATTAATGTTGCGAATGAGAAATTAGAGTCAACATATGGAGAATTGAACTTGAACTCTCACCACTGTAGCTCAGTGTGCTACCACTCAGCATGACACCCCTACTAAGTAATCAATGAAAATTATTTGACTTATATATATACAAAATCATACTTTAAAAAAAAAAATTACTTATAAGGAATCAATGAAAATTATTGCTTATTTGGCTTATATACCAAATCATGTCTTTTTATGTTAAATTTGGTATAAGCAATTGATGATAATTTTTGCTTATATGGATTATATCAGCCAAATCTTCAATTTTCGTCATAAACTGCTTATAGGAAGGAAAGGATTAATTATTACTCCTCCTTCTTTTTCTTCACTTTAACTGATACAAGCAACTTTTACTATAAATGTCTAAGGATTTATTTACTCCATCCACTTTTAACTCACAAATCAGACCAAATTGTTCAGTAATTGATCAGTAGTTTACCACAAAAATTTACAATTAAATAAGCAATTAACCTCTTAGTGCTTACTTACACGGTGAGAGATTACTAGGGAAATATTAAGATGAAATAAATTGAACAAAAAAAATACAAATATATACAATTGAATTAATTAATAAACGACTTTCTTAAAATAATTTTGAATACTCATTTGATACTCTTTGTATGTTTTATTTATTTAGTTAAGAATATACAACAATGTTTAAATCATATATAAAATATATGCTTTTTTCACAATTGACATAATTTTAAAATAGTATGGTACATTTCTATTATGTCGATGTTAAAAAAGTAATGGAAGATTACAGAAACATAGATATTAAAAATGTAAACCATGATTCCAGTTTCGCCTCTATTGAAAGTGGAATCTTACATTTCAAAAATCGTATCGGCGTTGAAGATATCTTCACCAAGAGAGGCAAAAGTGAAATCTTACATTTCAAAAATCGTATCGGTGTTGAAGATATCTTCACCAAGAGAGGGGAAAGTGGAAGGGTAGATTATAGTTTTAGAGGGTCCAAACCATAATCATAGATTATGTTTCTGCTTCTATAAAAATGGATTCAACTCCCTAACTGTATATGTGTTTCCATGTTAATGAAAGCTAATAATAAGAAAAAGATGTATAAAACAAAACTATATTAAAGTTGCAAAAACATAATTACTGGATTAACCTTTTTTTACATTTTTCCTCGTTAACAATGTATTACTATGTTTTGATAGTTCCAACGAAACAAACCTATTTGTACCTGTACACTAGTCCCCAAAGTCTTATAATAACTTTTTATTATTCGTTGGACTTTTAATGAATATTGATTGGTTGATTAATTTAGTGGGATGTCTGAACGTTTCAACCACAAATTGTATTTTTTAAGAAGGAGTAATTTTGTATATCATCATTGGGGATGTACATAAATTTATCGGCCATTGTCTTATCCCTTTAGATCACTGCCAACATTCTAATAAAAGCGTAAACATATTGAAGAGGCTTTTTAGAAATTACTTCAAAATTATCTTCTAGAGAAAATACTAATGAAATATAAACAAAATACATAAATGTGGGTATTCTCAGAAAAATAACTACAAAAACTAATGACGTGAGTTTAACGAGCTAGCAAAACTTTAACTGAAAATGAACATCAAAGATTCTAGAGA
This sequence comes from Acartia tonsa, assembly GCF_053477335.1. Lineage (NCBI taxonomy): Eukaryota > Metazoa > Arthropoda > Copepoda > Calanoida > Acartiidae > Acartia > Acartia tonsa. Next base: position 33,580,513 of record NC_137269.1, on the reverse strand, counting down.
AACAAGGATGACAACATCCATATAAGCGAAGCTCTGAAATGGAAGGACAAACAAACATTAACACTTGTAGATTGTCAGAACTTAATTAGCAGAATATTAATGCATCAGTACAAACAATATTTTAAGAAAATTTGTTGCAAAACTGCATAAATAGATGATACTGTTTAATGACATACTTACATTTTTGGGACTTGTTTATAGAGATGCTTCGCTTATAACATTGTACCTTGTTGTAATAGGAATCAGTTTTCAAAAAATCAGAAGAATCGGATAATTTTAACATACAAAAATTAGTTGTCAAATAAGTTAAAAATCGACATGTTTAAAAATGGACGTACGGACATTCTGGTATTGTTTATAGAGTTGCTACGCTTTCTTAATTGTACCTAACTACTATAGGAATCATCATGCAAAGTTTGGAATCGATGGGACAATTCTAACCTGTTTAAATTAACGAAAAGAGCTAACTCTCTGTGACGGACGTACGGACGGACGGACCGACCCTAATTATACAAAAGCTTCGCTTTTAAAAAGTACAGAAAATTTCATAGAAATCGTAAATATGAGAGAGATTTTAAATATTGTATTGAATTTTGGCAGATACTGAAAAAAAACATTGTGGAATTTTTTTGTGGTATGTTCACATTCTAATTTACTTTGTAAGCATAGAAAACCTTTAACAGTGTGATGAATAAGGGGGTGTGGAGTGCGCCCCTTTTTTTATCTATTTTTATCTGTTTAATTTTATGTGTGTAAGAGATAGAGGGTTATACCTAATTAGACAAAGGTAGGAACTTGAACTTTTAAATATTGCCATCCAAGCGGACACATGAGCCATCAAATCAGGGTCATACAGGTAAACAAAAATAATGTCTTTTTTAGAGCCCAGTTCAACCATGTGCTTAGAATGAATGATTTTTTAGTTTCAGCTTTGGGTTTTTTCTAAATAATGTTCAATATTCATTACTGAAATTTATGGGTAAAATAATGTTGCAGTGCCACATCCCCGTTTTTAAGTTTATCCCTAACTAAATTCTGATGAAATAAAAACAAGAATTTTCCATTTATAAACTTTCCATCTCATTCTATAATATCTACAGGGAGGTATGGTACATTAGACTGTAAATTGAAATGGTCTCCTAAAGTTTCAAAAACCAAAACTTTCTAAAAACTACCCAAAACCAGTTTACCCACAGTTCACGTAACCACTCTGGATTATCAAAAATTTTCGGCAACTTCAAATTGAATTAAATCACTGCCATTAATAAAAATATACGTAACCAGTTCAATTTTAGGACAAAAATACAATACTTTATCCATTTCCAATGACATTTTTAACGATGGCGTTTTTGCGATATCATTTTCTGAGATACACCGTAAATAAGTGACTTTAGAAAAGGTATTACAATCAAAGCGTTACAATAAAAATTATATTACCTTTAATAAGTAATAAATTACACTCAAAGCTTATATAAATGCTTATATATTACAAAACGGTTTCATTTATTAAATCATCGAAATGTGTAGATTATATTACATACATATGCAAGTAAAATTTAGGGTGTTTTAACATTTACACAACTTTTTATTATTGCTGTTACTCTTTAGTTTTGGGAGACTTTTAGTAAACCAGGTATTAATATATTTTCAAAAGCGAAGCTTATCTATAATTAAGGTCAGTCCGTCCGTCTGTCTACTTTTCGTTAATTTAGATATGTTAGAATTGTCCTATCGATTTTAAACTTTGCATGATGATTCCTATAACTGTTTTGTTCTATTTAGGAAATGTATCAACTCTATAATCAATACCAGAAAAATCTAACGTCAATTTATAAAAAATGACAACAACTTATTACATGATATATTTATCCAATCATCCGATTTTTATATACCATAGTATATATGGTGCATCTCTATATTCAATTCTTAAAGATAAAAGTGTATTTTTTTATTGTATCCTATATTTACGCAATTTACAATAAATTTATGTACTTTGGTTAGACTTACAAATTAATGTTCTGCTTTTTATGTTCCAACACACAAGGGTTATTGTTCATTTTTGCTGCCTTTTGATTTTAGAGCTTTGCTTTTGTGGATGTTGTCATCCTTGTTCTTACATATTTATTACAAGGGATTTAAGAGTTGGACAATGTATCTAAAATTTATTCTTGTGGTTGTCTTTAACTGTGCTAAATAAAATAAACTTTTGGCACTAGCACAAAATACTGCCAAATTTTTTTATTCTTTAAACTTTCATGCTGTGTTCCTTTCTGATGTAAAAATGTAATATTTTGCTGATGTGTAAGATGTCTGATATTGATATCTATTTGCATTCAATTATGCTGTGTATGCATATTAATAACACTTCAAAGAGACCTGTGAACTGATGAAATTATCCTACTTTATCTATTCTTTTATAATTCACCATTCATATGCTTATATATCTTATTTTAATCCTTTCTATCGCAGTATTGTACTTTACATAGATTTTAGTTAATTTCCAAAATCAAAACTATTACATTATATTTTAGACACCCCCAATCTAAAGCCAAATTTATCAAACACTAAAATGCTTTTAAAATATTGGTACATGTTTAATTTACAGTCCAAGGTCTTCTCTCTTTCTCTGGCAAAAAGTAAATGTAGAAAGTTACTCAAAAATCAGACATGTGTCGTTATAAAATTAAGGGAGATGAAAGGAGAAGTGGGAAAGAAAACCCCTAAAAAAGAGATGGATAATCACTCATTTTTATGACATCACATGTCTGATTTTTTGGTGACTTTTTCCATTTACGACAAAAAGCTATTTTATTTATTATATATTTTACTCATATTTTTTTAACACCATGTCCTTCATTTCTATAAAAAAAAAGCTTATTCTGTATATTGAACACTGAATTTAAATAGAATTATGTACCTAATAACTGTCACAAAAAATATAAAAAAGTACATTTACAATAAAAGGAATTAATTTACAGGATTTACCTTACTCCAGGTAAATCCAGGTAATTGTACAATATGGCCTTGATTTAATTCCAAGAGAATTAGGACTGTAACAATTAGGTAAGTTAAGTTATGGTCATATCAAACATCAAATAAGGCAAAGGAATTTAGTGGGAAAAAACCTATTCTAACCAAATCGGGCATCCATGACCAAAATTAATTTATTACTTTTTAATGAGTGTTATTTTACAGCTAAAAACTTTGAAGGGAATGGAATTTGGGCAACTTTTTTAATAGAACATCATGAGAAAAAAAACAGTTTATATTATAAAAATTTACAAAATTTTAGAAGAGAGATCAGAGCTAGGAACAATACCTAAAGAAAGCGGAGAGAAAATTGTTTACATTCTCCATATTAGTATTTACTATTCTTTGAAATTATGCTGTAGTTAAAGAACACCTATCTCTTAAATGGTAACCACACCACGTAATAAGGACAACGAGATTATAACACAGAAAATGGGTAAATTTGGACGATAACACAGCTCAATGATTATATTTTTAAAAACTAGATGCTTCGTCCTCAATAAGCTTTGTCTTTTGTTAAACCATTTAAATCCTATTATATAAAGTAGCAAGCGTTTTTTGTCTGTTCCGAAGGATTTCGCTAACCGCCGAACCGGTATTGTTTTACTTAAAGGTCCTGGGAATGTTTAAATTATTTTTGGGGAAAGTGTTTTCACCCCCTTCACATAATTATAGAGATGCTACACTTATAATTTCGTTCTCATTATCATTGGAATCACAGTTTTGAAAGAAAAATAAATATATCGATCAAAAATACGCAAAAAACATGAGTGAAAACAATTGTCTTTCTGAAAATATAAAAAAGTACTATTCATTCGTGTACACATAAACATCAGGAAATTATTTTCCAGTAAGGCTTCAAACCTACCTAACAACCGCTGGATCAGAACCGATTCTCAGCCATACTATCATGTATACCATTGTATTACAGACAATTGCCCACGAATAACAAAATAAATGCCAGTTTTGTTTGCCCGGGCCTTATGAAAACTAAATGTTTTTTTAATAGACATACTTCTGACCTACCTTTAATTCTACTTATTGGGGTTTCCATGATTTTTATTAAAAATTCATTAAATGACATAAAGTATTTAAATGGTCACAAACAACCAGCTTGACAGTACAAAGGTTTTTTCTTTTATCTTAGATTTGTTTAAACTTTAAGATATATCTTAAACTTATTACATATATCTAGGTAAAGGGCAATATACATACAGGGCTTTTCAGAGATGAGACAATGAACAAAAAAATATTCCTTCATTTTATCAAACCCCCCAATATTATTAAACGCGAAGCTTTTCTATAATTAGGGTCGGTCCGTACGTCCGTCACACACGGATAGCTTTTCTCGTTAATTTAGGCATGTTAGAATTCTCCTATCGATTTAAAACTTTCCATGGTGATTCCTTTAGTAGTTAGGTACGATTTAGAAAGCGTAGCAACTCTATAATAATTACAAGAATGTCTGTACGTCCATTTTAAACATGTTGATTCTTTTACTTTTTTAACAACAAATTTTTATGTGATCTATCATCCGATTGATCTGATTTTGATATGTTGATTCCTGGGACAACAAAGTATAATGTTATAAGCGAGGCAACTCTATAATCAAGTCCTTAAAAACGTAAGTATGTCCATAAACATTATCCTGTATCAAGCAGTTTTTCAACAAATTTATTCACAATTTTGCTTCGACTCTTATACATTTATATTCTGATTATTCAGTTCTGACACTATATAAGTGTTACTGTCCTACCGTTTCACTGCTTCGCTTTTATGGATGTTGTCATCCTTGTTATTACATCAAATGAGATAACATGCTCAGAAATAGGTCAGTAAAATTTACTGTGCAATATACCTTCATCCCTGGTTATACATATGTATATGTAATATTTTAAATTGAAGGTTCACCTTCATTAAAAGTTTAACGAAATTAAAAATGTTTTTTTTTCCTTTGTAAATATAGACTTATATGACTTTGAATTGTGTTAAAAGTGATTGAGGTAAAACACTGGAACAAATACACAGACATTTTATAGAGTCGAGGTATTACTTATTTTCGAAAAATAGCACAAAACTTGCATAAGACCACTACAAAAGTACCCTCTTATTGTAAAAATATGTTTGTGATTTTTGAAATCTTACAGAACACACTCGGCCATATGTAGGTTTTCTTGTGTTTTTTTGGTGTGTTGCATATTCAATCTTTATTTTAAATTACGGAATGAGTGCATTAAAGTAAATATATTAATACACTTAGAACAATAAATTTATAGTATAGATGTAAAAAGAGCTTACTATTTGATTTCCAATTGCAAAGACCTAGAGCGTTGCAGACGAAAAATAATTTCATTAAACTTTGCTTTCTAATTTCAGCTGTTTAATGCTTTCTTCTGCTTTTTGAAAAAGAAAGGGACAATTTTTGTGTAAAATTGCCATTTCTGTCTAAACTTAATTGAAGTATTTAAAACTGCCATTATCAATTTTTCACAACTAGGCTCCTGACTTTACAATTATATTCATAATCATCATTTCCGATTTACAATACTGCATTTTTAAACCTAGTTATTTGTGATTAATAAGACATTTTACCTAATGATGTGAATACTTTGTCACAAATCAAAATTATCAAGTTTTTAGTGACATCTAGCGACAAATGTAGAACTAATATATTGCAGATGTTCCCAAATTTATTTTGTGCCTGTATTTACGTTGTTTTCAATTATTTTTCCATAAAGGGTTGAGGTGGTGGCAAATTAACTATGTCCTTATTTCAATAATTGGGTTATTATCAGTTTCATGAGATCAATAGATAATTTTCAAAATATTTTTCAACAAATGAACAGTATTTAAACAATGCAAAAACGAAATTAACTAGGTAAAATGCAGAAATCATTATAGCTGATACATAGACGTCCAAATAAAGGGGTAAAGGGGTGTTTATCCCTTACACCCCTCAAGTTTTTTTTAAATACATTACATTACTCCCCTTGAACATATAGAAATCCTCATTTTACCCCCATGCTAAGGAAAAAGTTTTGGCGTCCTTGTGTTAACATTAGTTTACAATTTGCTCTTGGTTCTTTTGCCAGCACCTGGCTGTATTTACATTTTTGAAAGATTCAGCTGATTTCGAAGACCCAACCAAAAGTCGGTAGAAGGTCTTTGACAAGGGGTGGTTGTTACATATACTATTTATCGCTCTATATATATTACTTTAATCTTAGAACATTAATTTGTTATTTATTGGTTCGACTCTCTACAGACCTAATCTATATTATCATGTAACCCATCCTTCCCTTCTCATGCGAAATAAGATTTATAGAGGAGCTAAGTTTGAATAATAAAATGAATCTTGCAAGTTTTATCTTTGCTTACTTTGATAGATTTAGCAAATGTTGTCCCATTTATTTGACGGCGTTTTAAGATTATTGCTATTCATCTGTATACTTCCTTCTTATTTTTGGAAAATCCAGACTGTAATAACCAAGTTTTTTTTTAATGACAATTACTCATTCGTTGGCTAGTAACCTTTGATACTTGATGGAATTTTGATTGGTTGGGTTCATAAAATTGAGTAACCAAACGTTTCAACTAATTAATTGCTTCGATTAATTGTAATTTACAGGTGGAGTAATTTTGTGTATCATCCATTTATCGGCCATTGCTTTATCTAGCTTAATCCCTTGGTTTAACTGACTTAGGAACCTGTTGAAGGACAACAAAATAATTTAACACCCTGTATGAACAAAAAACTTAGCATTAAGCTTAATAAAGTAAACACAGTACATTAAATATGCCTTTAGAATTTGTACTTATTGTATGTGTACTTAAAAGTTAGAAATGCACTGCTGATAGCGCAACTACCCTATGCGGTTGAAAGAAAATAATGTTTTCAAAAACAATTGGTATTTTTCAGTAAAAAGTAATTTAAGTGCCAATCATAAACCTAGACCACCAATTAGAAAGATTGAATTATCATTGTCACAAACCATCCTGTTGTTTATATGCAACTACCTCATAAACAATTTCAATATCATTTTGTTTAATCCCTTATCAAAATTTGCTTCTACCTTAGATTTCTTAAACTCTATCTGTGGAGACTTGTTAGACAACCTATTCCTAAAAGACAAATAATTAATATATCTTCTAATTTATAAATTGGATGCCTGAATTATGTGATTATCCTGTAAAGATAATAAAATGATGAAATGAAATGAATATAATACCATTGTTATTTTCTAAACATTTAAAACATTTAACATGTTACACAAACAGATTATAAATATAAAAAGGTTATGTAAAAATTAAAATTGTCCTTGCCTGGGGAGAGGGCAACTTTTGAAAATTCACAAAGAAATGCAGAAATTTTGCAGTACAATATGAAGGTGTTTCATATTAGCTACAATTATAATTTTAGAAGATTGAATACTAATGTTTCTTAACGCTATGATCTTTTTTATTAAAGAAGGCTCCTTTAGGAATTTATAAACAGTAAATTTTTTTTTTTAATTTTAATATTCATTCAATTTGGTAACCATGAACTATGCAAATTCAATAAGTAGTTATATCAAAGTGTTAGAATTAAATTTTTTTATGTTTCAGCACAAAAAGCAAGCAGTGAATCAAAGTTGCTAATATGTAGTGTGGTATGCACATTAAGAAAAGATTTACCTAAGGAGAAACATAACATCAAACTTAGTAAAAGCTTTTACATTTCTGCATATTAAAGATCTAAAAAATGCATTTTCATAGTTTGTACTGAAAATAACCAAATATTACTGTTTAGCCAATGGGAGCACTTTATTAATATTATATGCAAGTGTCTTTATTACTATGGGCATTTCTTCAATAGGAAGAGAAGAGTTACCCCTCATATTCATTTTGCTTAAAACAAAATAACAGAAGGCATGTAAATAGTTTCTCCTCAAACTGTGTAATTACATGCAAAATAGCCTAAAACCTCTCTTGATCAATAAAATGCTTCCTGAAGATAACAAAATATTAACTTGTCTTATTTTTTAACAATTGGTCACTCTTTGTAGACCTATCTTAGCTTCTGATAATTTTTACTATAATGGGATATTCTTATATAATCACAATCTAAACTGACCAAGCTAATATTGCTTGATTCACTTCTACAAGAGACAAAATAAAACAAAAATTATTGGTAAAATCGAAATATATCTTCATGTCTCAGAATAGTGTAATTTTTTTAAATAGTTTGAAAAACATACTAACTTTAAAATAAAAAATAATCACAATTTCAAATGTTTTCTTTTGCATTCTAACTTAGATCCTTAGGTACAAAATTTCAAAAATTCAATTCCAACATGAACTAATTACTAAGCCACTTAGTTACTATCTTTAACACAAGAAAGGGGTGAGTCTTTAATAGAATTCAAAATAATGATGAAAACACATGCTGTACGAATCTAAAAATTAAGACTGTGTGTCCATATTTATATTCTTACTAACTTAGGTTCAAGGACATTTTTATAAAAGTAGATTTTTAGCCTTTATGAATGCGTATAATGTCCACAACCTAATAAGTTATATTTTTTTTAGTTTTACTTTTAGCCAAATATAAAAAAACAAATACATAGTCATTTATATCTAAGCAATGTATATAGATATCTTTTTAAAAAGTGGTTAGGATTGGTCAATTTTCATTTGATAGCTGTACAATTGTTACAGTCCTTGTAGCTTTGTTGTTTGGTAACTGTGTTTTAGTACAGGGCCCTATTCTCTGATTTATCCTTGCTGTGTGGTATTTATAGTTTATCACAGGTCCCTACTTCCTAATATTATCATTGTTGTGGGGTATTTATGTTTTATTGCAGGTCCCTACTCCCTGATATTATCCTTGTTGTGTAGTATTTATGTTTTATTACAGGTCCCTACTCCCTGATATTATCCTTGTTGTGTGGTATGTGTGTTTTATTACAGGTCCCTACTCCCTGATATTATCCTTGTTGTGTGGTATTTATGTTTTATTGCAGGTCCCTACTCCCTGATATTATCCTTGTTGTGTGGTATGTGTGTTTTCTTACAGGTCCCTACTCCCTGATATTATCCTTGTTATGTGGTATTTATGTTTATTACAGGTCCCTACTCCTTGATATTATCCTTGTTGTGTGGTATGTGTGTTTTATTACAGGTCTCTTCTCCCTGATATTATCCTTGTTGTGTGGTATTTATGTTTTATTACAGGTCCCTACTCATTGATATTATCCTTGTTGTGTGGTATGTGTGTTTTATTACAGGTTCCTACTCCCTGATATTATCCTTGTTGTATGGTATTTATGTTTTATTACAGGTCCCTACTCTCTAATATTATCCTTGTTGTGTGGTATTTATGTTTTATTACAGGTCCCTACTCCTTGATATTATCCTTGTTGTGTGGTATTTATGTTTTATTACAGGTCCCTACTCCCTGATATTATCCTTGTTGTGTGGTATTTATGTTTTATTACAGGTCCCTACTCCTTGATATTATCCTTGTTGTGTGGTATTTATGTTTTATTACAGGTCCCTACTCCTTGATATTATCCTTGTTGTGTGGTATTTATGTTTTCTTACAGGTCCCTACTCCTTGATATTATCCTTGTTGTGTGGTATTTATGTTTTATTACAGGTCCCTACTCCTTGATATTATCCTTGTTGTGTGGTATTTATGTTTTATTACAGGTACCTACTCCCTGATATTATCCTTGTTGTGTGGTATGTGTGTTTTATCCCTGATATTAGTCTTGTGTTTTGTTAGGTGTCCTTACTCCCTGATATTATTCTCGTGTTTTGTTACACGTCCCTACTCCCTGATATTAGCCTTGTGTTTTGTTACAGGTCCTTAATTCCTAATATTATACTTGTGTTTTGTTACAGGTCTGTACTCCCTGATATTAGCCTTATGTTTTGTTCCAGGTCCCTGCTCCCTGATATTGGCCTTGTGTTTTGTTCTAGGTCCCTACTCATTGATATTAGCCTTGTGTTTTGTTCTAGGTCCCTACTCCCTGATATTAGCCATGTGTTTTGTTCTATGTCCCTACTCTCTGATAATAGCCTTGTGTTTTGTTCTAGGTCCCTACTCCCTGATATTAGACTTGTGTTTTGGTACAGGTCCCTACTCCCTGATATTAGCCTTGTGTTTTGTTCTAGATCCCTACTCCCTGATATTAGCCTTGTGTTTTTTTCCAGATCCCTACTCCCTGATATTAGCCTTGTGTTTTGTTTTAGGTCCCTACTCTCTGATAATAGCCTTGTGTTTTGTTCTAGGTCCCTACTCCCTGATATTAGACTTGTGTTTTGTTCTAGGTCCCTACTCTCTGATATTAGCCTTGTGTTTTGTTCGAGGTCCCTACTCCCTGATATTAGCCTTGTGTTTTGGTACAGGTCTCTACTCCCTGATATTAGACTTGTGTTTTGTTCTAGGTCACAACTTATTTATATTAGCCATGTGTTTTTTTCCAGATCCCTACTCCCTGATATTATTCCCGTGTTTTGTTACACGTCCCTTCTTGATATTAGCCTCGTGTTTTGTTCTAGGTCCCTACTCTCTGATATTAGCCTTGTGTTTTGTTCTAGGTCCCTTCTCCCTGATATTGTGTGGTATGTATGTGTGTTTTATGTATTTAAACTAAGTTATGAATTCAAGTTTACTAAAGCAAGGGAGAGGTAATCCTTATGAACAGGAATATAAGAGGATAAATTGTTAACAAAAAAACATATTTAATAGCCACTCTCAACAAAGCATAATATCAAAATAGTAACATCCTAAAAATAAGCAGGGGGTTCTGTGTACAACTGAACACTTTGAAAGAAAAGGCCAAATAAACTGATTTGTATTTGAAGTAAGGAATGCAATTATTATTGATATAATAATTACAAAGGCAATTAGGTACAATAATAATAAAATCTGTATAGCCTACGTTCTATGTTTTCAGTATTTTGGGCAATTTTCTGCATATCAAATGTTGACCTTTAGTATTCTAAGTTTTAAAAAAAAGCACAGCCACTCTTTCATTGGTAATTTTCCTTGTCTTTTTGAACAATAAGTTATGCTTTGCTTTAGTTGATGTTTTAATTGATAAAACTATCCTTTATTCGTGTAGATGTTACTTTCCCTTTCTAGCAACATAATAATAAATTAAGCTTGCTAGTCTTCAACATTCTATCCCGTGCTGTTTTTTTTCTTCTTGCTATACAGGGATAGAACAATATATATATGACAATAAACTTCAAATCATTACTAATACAAGGTTTTTTGTTAATTGGGGGAAAAATCGGGGGTAGGTAAAATTAAGGCATCTATTCTATTAAAAACTGTGATAACAGGAGTCGTTAATAATATCCCTGGTGTACTTGTCTTATATTCAATTACTGTTACATTCTTATACTTGGAAAACAGAAAAATATTAATAGAATAGTAATAGGATAATGCTTGTAATATTAACGTTTTTTTTAAGATAAGTCTTATCTTATTTTTTTCTAGAATTATAATTGAAAAAGACGTTAAAATTTAGAATTTTAACAAAAAAATTTTCTCGAGAGGGGATGTGAAGTATTTTTTAAGTAAAATATCTTGGCTTGTAACATGAGACAAAGTGTTTTTACATATCATCAAAAATATTTTTTTTACTTTTTAAAACTTTTTGATAACCCTCAAGGGCACTCTTTACCACTGCTTAATCTAACCTAACTTCAAATAAGCATAAACACAACTGTTAAACTAAGTAGAGCTTTCAACTTGCCTTGTTTTTATTTTTTTGATCAAATTGAATTCTTTACAATTTGGAAATTGACACCTTTCTTTTTTGCATAAATACCTATTTTATACCCAAAATTTAAGTCCCAACACCCTTCTGTTCTACTACATATTATTACTTGGAAAGTATTCCTTTAAAACTTCTAATAGATTGTTATGCTATATTTTATTCTGTTACTAATAAAAGCTTTTTCAAATATTAGATTTATCATTTTAATATTATTGGGGTATAATAGATGAATTAGATAAATTAGATTGTAACTAAATGTTTAATTCTAATAATTTGCTGCTTTAGAAAAACGTTTCATTTTTAATGTTTGTCAGTTATTTCTAAAGTCACTGAGTCAGTCAGTTTGCTGACAACTACCAAAGTGAAAGGACATATATGTGGAAAGAAAACTGACAAACAAAGAAACTGAAAATCAAAGAAACCTAAATCATTACATATGTGCAAGAGTATAAAATAAATTATGATTTCTTTTTAATTCAAATATTGGAAGAATTAGATGAATTTATAGTTGTTTTATGCTTTTGAATTTCGACAAGTTTAGATATTCATTTTATTTTAAAGTCTTAAATAAAATATTTTCTAAAAGGGCTCCTCCTTATTATATTATTCAGCTAATGATTTTATAATAAGTATTAGTTCACAATCTATGGAAGATCATTTTATTTATAACATAAATAAAGAAAAATGAAGAAATTATTGAAATCATCAGAAGTTTTAAAGATAGTTTTTAGAATCAGTAATCAATTTGTGTTTATTATATTCTAATTGTTAATATTGATTGTTGTTATTTATATAATGGTATTTTAGTTAAGATATTTGGAATCATTTTTTCAAATTTCTTTATATTATTGTTTAAGAAGGTTTAAGAAGTGTTAAAGGTAAGAATAAAGGGTAAAATGAATGGGTAAGAAGGAAAGGGAGTATAAAGGGATTTGCCAGGGGGTGTGAGACTTTTTTTTGGGATGAAAAAAGGGGAAGGGAGGCGTTCCCTTTTTCAATTTCAAGGGGGTGTGACACCCCTCTACCTACACACAATTAGATCAAGGGGATAAAACAAGAAGGGGCGGGGGTGGAATGAGGACTGGGAGGAGAGTAAAAGAAGGAGGGGTAGGGGGTACATGAAAGAGAGGCGGGGGGTAAAAGAAGGAGGGGTAGGGGGTACATGAAAGAGAGGCGGGGGGTAAAAGAAGAAGGGGTAGGGGGTAGATGAAGGAGATAATAGGGGGGGAATAAGGAAAGGGGTGGGGGTTATTCAGAGGAAGGATGGGGTGAAAAAAGGAGGAAATGGGTCAAAAGGGAGTAGAAATTGATAAAAAAAAAGGGAAAGGTAGTATAAGAGGAGGGGGTATATGCAATAAAACTTAGAGGGGGGGGGAGGTTAACACTTATTCAGGGCTTAATATTTGTTATCATTTAAATTAAAAATTCTAAATGTTCATAAAATCTAAATTTAAATTTGTTTTTTCTTTCTAAAAAATATGAAAATTATTAAACACCCCTGCTTTTTCAAATTTGTGTTAGTTTTAGAACTATCCTGAAAATTTAGAATAAAAATAAAACAGGTGCTGTTTTAGTTCATTTTCTTATTCCATTACTCTTCTTAAAAGAAGTTGTATCAACTTTTTTTTTTATAGCTAGCCGGTTCTTTTAGTAAGTAGTAGATGTAAAATTTTTCATAGAATTCAAATATGCAATCGGTTTTTTTGTAGACCTCTTATTTTTTAAGTAATTTAAGTTTTTTAAAAAAATAATTAAGTCGGTTTTAAGGTACTAAAACGCAACAAAATAAAAGAAGAAAATGGTCAGTAAGAACAAAAATAGTAAGATCTTTAATTTGACACCTTACTTTTAAAATTCTGTTGAGTAATTATTGAAAAAATCTATTTTTTTAACCTCGGTATAATAAAAACTTTAGACCTAAATATTTTCTCAAACAGACATAAAAAACATGGGTTCATATATACCATTAGAATCAGAAAAATATTACAAATCCATTGTAAGCAAAATTGAAAAAAATTAAAAAATTAAAAAATTACAGAAATGGCCAATTATTTTTTTTGTTCAGACAACACTATTGTCTTCCCTTTTTTACCCCCTCTTTACCCCCTTCCCATTTTTATACTCAATTGAAGAATTAAGACGTTGCCTGTACAACATAATATGATATTTTCATATAATTCCTTTTATTGTAGTTTATATACTATATTGTAAACTTTTTTTTTCAATTTTGCTTACAATGGATTCGTAATATTTTTCTGATTCTAATGGTATATATGAACCCATATTTTTTTATTTGTGAAATAATAAAATTAAGTTCAAAGTTTTTATTCTTGTGGGTTTAAAAAAATCGATTTTTTCAATAATTACCTGACAGAATTGAAAAAGTAAGGTGTCAAATTAAAGATCTTACTATTTTTGTTCATAATGACCATTTTCTTTCTTTTTTTTGTTGCATTTTAGTACCTTAAAATCGACTTAATTTTTTTTTTTTTAAACTTAAATTACTTAAAAAATAAGAGGTCTAAAAAAAACCGATTGCATATCTGAATTCTATGAAAAATTTTACATCTACTACTTACTAAAAGAACCGGCTAGCTATAAAAAAAATAGTTGATACACCTTCTTTCGAATATTCCTTATTAGTGAGAATTTCCGTTAAAATTCCAACGGAAATTATCTTTAAAAAGTGTCTTAAACACTTCGATAAAATAGGGAATAAATAAAACAAATTCTGTCTTAAACTTTTGAACTATTCTTAAAATTCTCCATTATTATTCTATTTTTAAGCTATATTTATTTTTTTGAGACACCAGGGATTCCGATCAGGAATGGCAGAACAGAAACATACCAGCAACCTTACAGGGGCACTAGTATATAAAGTTATCTTTTATTATTCTGGGATATGTTTAATTAACTTTTAAGACCTTTTTAAACTTTTTCCTGGTATCTTGTATCCCGCCTGTGTACAATTATTGCATAAAAAAATTAGCAAATCAAAGTCTTTTATTTATGAAAATACAAGAAAATGAGACGAGAACTGAATAAGTTAAAGATTATTCTGTACCAAATAGATAGATTAAAATAGGGACAGAATATAATGTACTATAGATTTAACCAACATAGAATCAGATATTTTATGAATATCTATTGAATGCAAAGCCTTTCAAAGATAAAGACTAGTAGGTTCGTCTTGCTTTTCACTAATTTTCATATTTTTAAAGAAAATTTTTTTTATTTTTAGTCAAGCTACATTTTACTGTTCTACATAGAATTGTGTGGTTTTCTTATTACTCAGCTACTTATGGACTTAATTGTCATTAATACCTAAAATTTATGTTTAACAAAAAATTCACAACAATTTGCAGCTAAATATTTTAGCCAATCATGCGTCTTCAAGTAAAAACCCATCCAATGACACGCTTGTATTTTGACAAGGATTCTTGTGATAGGTTATGTTTTAGCGGCAAATTAAAAATTTATGGTTTAAATGATCAATGGTCAATAATCAATGGTCTGAGTAAAGCTGATGGCTTAGAAAAAGCTGTTCCTTAAAGGAGTACGCGGCATACCCTTTATTGGGAGGGTGACGCAAATTTGAGATCGAAGTTTTCGCGGTTTGAGAAAAATGCATGCGGAAATTGAGATAAAAAAATTGCGTCATCCTTCAACTATTGCGCAAGACCGCGTCATTTAAGAGACGTCATTTTCTTACCCGTCATCCTATATAAAAGGTTTTTTATACATGTTTTTGTAAATGTCTTGGGGTAAAAAATTAAGAGAGAGAGAAAGAAATGAAAAGTAAAAAAACGTGAAATTAAGCGAGTTTGATCTCAACTTCTACCTAAAAGCGAACCGACCTAGCATTACCGACATGGGGACACATAGACAGACATGAATTATATATGGTTGCTTTCTACTAAACATTTTGCCAGAAGAATTAAACTCATGTTAACAAGGATAACAACATCCATAAATGTGATGCTAAACAAATCAAATAATCAGTCAAACGAATATTAACCCTATTCCGGGGGGCGTATAAATAATTACTATTCTTAGGGGCGGGGGCGTAAAACTGCAATATGAAAAACAGCGGTTTGTCACCGCCAAAGGCGGAAAATTGGCGGGTAAAAATCACCGTTTTTAAAAATTATCTTGAAACATTTGATGAACATATCCAATAAGTCTTATTAATTTTCATTTAAAGTTAACCCTTACAGATCGGGGGGGGGGGGGGTCATATTGACACCCCCCTCTAGTTTTTTTAATGTCATTTTTTTTGTAGGTAAGATGGAGAGCTGTGACTTCATGACTTTTTAAGTTTAGTAATTATGCGTCGGCAAGAGTTGATTTTATTAAGATATCTGGTCTGTGTCGGTCGTGGTGTCCGGTCAAAGTCGGTTGGGTAGCACCAAAATTTTAAAAAAATTCTAAATAAATCTTAATTTCTACATTATGACTTTTGTGTATAAGGTAGAAACCTAAAATTTTTTTTGGTGAATACTGAGATATCAATGACCTTATGAGAAAAGTGGTGTTATGACCGTTTGGCCGACTTTATGACCGATTTTTGTCCGGCTTTTACTACAGACATATATCATGAATATCGTGGCTTCTATTACAGCTAGAGACCTAAAATTTTTTTTGGTAAATTCTTGAGCAACAATAAATAGATAAAAATATTAATTGGCGCCGCCAACCGCCGTTTTACCGCCGTAACCGCCGAAAATGGCGGTTTACGTTATTTGCCGTTTTTCGGCGATGATCAGAAAAAGTAATTTTTTTGTTATGAAAAATAAAAGTTCGTCCTAAAATTTGGTCATCCTAGCTGCAAAATTGGCCGCTCTACAGCTGTTTTAAAATTTGGCGGCTGGCCGCTAAAAAGCGGCTAAGGAGCGGCCTGGCCGCTATGACTAGAAAAAGTAATTTTCTCTAAAAATACACATGAACCACCAGAAAAAAATTTTACGTCTTTATCTGTAACAGAAGCCGAGATAGAGGGGGGGGGGTCAATATGACCCCCCCCCCCCGATCTATTAAGGTGGGAATTGGGGCCCGATCTGTAAGGGTTAACAGGATGCTCCAGGTATCAGGTACTTCTGTTGACAGATAAACCTACGGTCAAAAACGGCTTTTAGTCGGATAGACGGACACGCCTTAAAAATAGAAAAGTCTAGCGTTCAAAAATCAAAATTTGAGTAAAATTGTAACATCATTTGAACCCTGAAACTTTAAATTAGAGATTATGTTTCAAAAGGTTGAGAAATATGATATTATATTAAAAGCGTAGCAACTCTTTAACAACTTTTAATCTTAATGAGCAAGCTAAAACTATTACAATTATAGAACCTGAATATATGTGGATATTATGACATGGAAAAATTGTTGTCAGTTTAGGTAGACTTTTCAGTTCTTTCATTCATTGGGAGGGGAGGGAATGGGGTGAAGGTGGGGGTGATCAGTAATCTAAGTAATAATGAAATCTATTAGAACCTGCAGTTTGGTAACAGTTTATTTAAACTTGTTCTAAATCTGGTTATAAACAGATTGATTGAGTAATGCTTTTAAAATATGCTTCATACATAGATCATATGGTGGTTTCAGGCTATTTTCTTTCCTACTGTAGAGCTTTAACAGCTTAGCTCAGAGTAATTGATCATATTAAATACTAGAGTTGGCTCAATATAACTATCTCGCTATTGGCTAGTTACCTTTTATGATCTTATAGAACAATTTTGTTGTTACCCTATACTTATAGGTTAAGAAAATATAGAAAAAAAATTTTAGGATAAGATAATTTTCTTGAAAAATACTTGCCTAAATTGGTTTTTCTTTTCTTAGAATCTTTATAATGTATTGGCATGGTTTAATAACCAATTTAAAATTTATCTAATAACCTTTACAAACTGAAATTTTAATTCATACACTTTATTTCACCCCATTTAGTCTCATGCTGAAATAGCTCTTTCCATTAAGGCATCAGGTTTCAGATGTCAAGGAGGGTAGTTCAAGACCCACCACTGAACCAATATTTTTTTTCAATCTTATATACTTTGGCATTTAAAATAAGACTGTTGAACACATACATATGTCTCATGCTGAAATAGCTCTTTTGGTTAAGGCGTCAGGTTTCAGATGTCAAGGAGGGTGGTTCAAGACCCACCACTAAACCAATATTTTTTTTTCAATCTTATATACTTTAACATTTATAATAAAACTGTTGAACACATACACATGTCTCATGCTGAAATAGCTTTTTTGGTTAAGGCGTCAGGTTTCAGATGTCAAGGAGGGTGGTTCAAGACCCACCACTGAACCAATATTTTTTTCAATCTTATATACTTTGGCATCTAAAATAAGACTGTTGAACACACATACTTGTGTCATGCTGAAATAGCTCATTGAGTTCAGGCATCAGGTTTCAGATGTCAAGGAGGGTAGTTCAAGACCCACCACTGAAACAATATTTTATAAGTCTTATATACATTGGCATTTAAAATAAGACTGTTAAACATATATGCATAAGCCTCATGCTGAAATAGCTCTTTTGGTTAAGGCGTCAGGTTTCAGATGTCAAGAAGGGTGGTTCAAGACCCACCACTGAAACAATATTTTATTCAATCTTATATACATTGGCATTTACAGTAAGACTAAAAAAATAAATCTACAAAACACACATACCCCTTTAGAGATTTGGAGGTTTGGTGAGAAAATAATTTGTTTTACCACTGATATTTGGTTTAATGGATGCAAGTTCAAGTCTCACCAAAAACAAATTAAAAAAATATTTTGATATTTTAAGTGACTTTATAATGTAAATGATTAAAAATATTTTTAAGTTTTTTATTACTTATTATCTCAGACAGTGAAAATTAAATTTGGTGTTTGGGTAGTTTAGAACTGTAAACTATCTGAATGGAACCTCATCTCTACCCCTGAGCTACGATGACAGACATGGAAGAGTGTGAAATTTTAAAGTATACTATAAGAAATAAGTTTTTGTCTACATTGTCTATTTTCACAACTGATAATTGGTCTCCAATATAGCTCATTTATAGAATGTTGGTTTCCTTGTCCGTATGTTGCGGGTTCGAAGCTCTCCGAGAGGGGCAGTAATTTTGTTGTTGTTAAAAATTGGGAGTTTCTGTGTAATAAAAGTTGTCGCAAATATAGGTATTAAAAAATAGTAAGTTTTTTTTTTACTGTAGAATTTGATAGTCACTAAACTAAATGATTTCTTTCTTTTAGGGAAGCTTCACAAAGGCCCTTGGAAGCTATTAGGCTATTTATTTTTTAGATTTTAGTCTTTGGGTATTTATCTGCCCTTTTCTATCTCTTTTAGTAGAGGGTCCACATGTGCTAGGGGTGTAACTGCTTATAATATAAAGTATTATTCATAGTTTTTCCTTAATAATTGTGTGCATGATTGTTCTTGCGAGTTGATTTTTTTTATATAACCGGAACAAAATTTATTCAATATCTAATACACATTGCTAAATTTTGAAAATGGAGAATGTTCAATAATTACATTTTCCATAAATCGAAGCGTTTCTGCAATTATGGAAGTTATGTTCTTACGTCTTACGTTGCTAGCTCTGTACGAAAATATAATTATATTATAAGAATGGATTATTATTGCTTGGATCTTACACCAGATTATCATGTACTCTACTAAAGTGAAACTCGTAGCGATAACGATACCCCGTCCCCCAATCCAACCTCTTAACTCTATCCCCTCCTACTGGATGAAGAAAATTAAATCATGTCCACTAAATTGAAGCCAATTTTCCCTTGTCTTAATATCCACGTATTTTCTATATCCATTCAAATAGGTCCTTGGACGATTACTTAAAGTCAGAAAAAGACCTCACTATGTAATAATCCCATACACTAAAGTAACAAGATTTTTATCTTTCTGTATGTGTGTCCCAAATCGTAAGTAACTGTTATAGGAATCACCATGCAAAGTTTGAAATCAATAGGACAATTCTAACGAGACTAGCATGGCTAAAAGAGCTAATCTTTCAAGACTTTCGGATGGACAGACGGACAGACCCAAATTATAGAAAAGCTTCGCTTATAAAAAGAGTCTTGAGAGAAAAAAAAACAAATTCAATTTCTTTTCTTTCAAATATTTTATGATCCTCCCTGATCAGACATCCTTTATGATGCAAAATAATTGCACTTTTCTCAGGAATTCGGGAATAGATTAATGGCAGAAAATATTTCTAAATCTTACTTGTAACAGTACCAATCTCTGTCTCGACATTAAGTCTTTTTTCATTGTACATAAAGCTCTTATCGTTGATTGAAGCATGTTGGAATTGTCCTATCGACTTCAAATTTTTTGCATGATGACTCCTATAACATTAAGGGGTACTAGGACAAACGTCAGAGCGACAAACCTTTTTTCATTGGACTTAAAGCTCTTATCGTTGATTGGAGCATGTTGTAGTTGCCCTATCGACTTCAAAACTTTTTGCATGATGACTCCTATAACATTAAGGTGTACTAGGACAAACGTCAGAGCGACAAACGTCAGAGAGACAAACGTCAGAGCGACAAACGTCAGAGAGACAAACGTCAGACTGGACAAACGTCAGACTATACAAACATCAGAGTGGTACAAAGGTCAGACAATTAAATTAAGCTTTTTGTAAAAGTCTGACGTTTTTTATAAACCTTAAAAACTAGTACCAATTAAGGTAAAGAAATCGTAGCAAACTATAACCATTACTAAGAAGTCTGTACGTCCATTTAAATCATGCTGATTTTAAACTTTTTGGACAACATTTTTTGTATAATATCTTTATCCTTTTCGTCTTATTTTTTAAATAATCATTTCGAGAACAACAAGGTATAACATTATAAGAAAAGCATCTCCATAATCAAGTCCTAAAACATATAAATATAGGTATCATAAGCGGTATTATTTATCACGGCATTCATTTACCTATATCTATACCCCGTAAATTTTGCCTAACCTATTTTAAAAGATTTATGAGGGTCAATTCATTTCAAAGGATTTTCTATAGTCGAAGATATTTTGTTGAAAGAAAAACTATTACATAATAAAGGTTATTTTAATTTAGTATTCCATTTATGATTAATTATCATTTTTATAAATATTTCCGTTATTTCGTTTTCTATATTGCAAGCATATTTCTTTTGCACTAATCATGGTTAATAAAGTTTTACATTTTTTTGTCTCAGGCAGTTTCAACTACTGAACTAAAGAAATTATGTTTACCTTTAAAGAATCAAAGTACGTAAAAGCTAACCAGCACTTTATGAAGTAGTAATTTGTGTACATATCTGAAAGATCTCTTACTAATAAGAGTATTAAAGTTTTTTGTTTGTCCGTCAAGATCTAGCTGA
This sequence comes from Acartia tonsa, assembly GCF_053477335.1. Classification (NCBI taxonomy): domain Eukaryota; kingdom Metazoa; phylum Arthropoda; class Copepoda; order Calanoida; family Acartiidae; genus Acartia; species Acartia tonsa. The sequence continues at coordinate 33,559,334 of NC_137269.1, read as the reverse complement.
CTACTTGTATGTATGTATGTATATTTCAAATTCAATTATTATACATATGACAACGTTTATGTAAGTGGATTATAGATGAAAAAAAAATGAAAAAATAGCCGATTGAGTTCTCCAGTTTGGAAATTGACTTAGGTTCCGGGATGGTTTAAGACTATTTTGTTTTTTTAAATTCCTGCACTTGGTATGATGTTATTCGTTGTTAGATAAGTATATCTTATTGTACATGACATTAATTTTTAGATTTAGGTCAGCGATTTATGGGTAAAAGTTTAAAAATTCCTTTTGAATATTGGCGAATACTTTTATCTTCTTAAGGATAATCCTTTTACCTGAAAATGTATATTGTGCCCTACCAGAAAACAGCCTAAAACTTATTCTTGACTTACCAAAAAAATCTCTGAAAATAGATATAAAAAAAGTTAAACTGTTGGCGTGCCCTGTAAATTAAAAATATATCAGGGAGGGAGTGGTTATTTGAATATAAATTAAACTAGACAACAAAGTTTTATTTACATTAAACATGTTCTTTTATTCAGGGTTCGGAAGCCGCGCTATCAGCCGCGCGGCTGCGGCTGCGGCTGAATCCTAATTTGCGGCTGCGGCTGCGGCTGCGGCTGCGGCTGCTTAAAGTTATGGAAGTGGCTGAGGCTGAGAGTGGCTGAGGCTTAGTGCGGCTGAGAGTGGCTGCGGCTGAATGCGGCTGAGGCTTAATAAGAATTGGGGTGGCTGAGGCTTACAGTGGCTGAATTGGAATTTTGTGGCTGAGGCTTCGAGCGGCTGAGGCTTACAGTGGCTGAGGGTGGCTGAGGCTTACAGTGGCTGAAGGATTTGTGGCTGAGGCTGCGGCTTACTGAAAGCCGCGCGGCTCATAGCGGCTGCGGCTTACAGTGGCTGATTGGAAAATTAAGCCGCGCGGCTGAGTGAGGCTGAGGCTGAGAGTGGCTGATAACATAATTAAGCCTCGCGGCTGATTCTGAGGCTGCGGCTTACTGAAAGCCGTGCGGCTGAGGCTGTGGCTGAATTAAATTCAGCCGCGCAGCTGAATGCGGCTGCGGCTGAATACAATATTAAGCCTTGCGGCTGATCTTATGGCTGATTATAAAATAAGCTTTGCAGCTGAGGCTTCGGCTAAATTGGATTTTTTAAATGCATTCTAGGACATTTTTTGGAGAGTTGAGGGTGGTTAGGGGTTGTGAGAATAAGAGTGGAGGGAAGAGGGGGGAGGACAGCAGGATTTTTTCAAATGTTTGATTCAGAATTAGTACCCAAATTTTATACTGGTACCCAAAGTTTAATACTGATACTAAAGTTTATTCTGGTACCCAAAGTTTTATTCTAGTACCCAAAGTTTTATACTGGTACCCAAAATTATATACTAGTACTCAAATTTTATTCTGGTACCCAAAGTTTTATTCTAGTACCCAAAGTTTTATACTGGTACTCAAAGTTTTATACTGGTACCCAAAGTTTTAGTCTGGTACCCAAAGTTTTATAATGGTACCCAAAGTTTTAGACTAGAACCCAAAGTTTTATACTGGTACCCAAATTTTACTGGTAACCAAAGTTTTATACTGGTACACAAAGTTTTATACTGGTACCCAAAGTTTTATACTGGTACCCAAAATTTTATACTGGTACCCAAAGTTTTATTCTGGTACCCAAAGTTTTATACTGGTACCCAAAGTTTTATACTGGTACCCAAAGTTTTATACTGGTACCCAAAGTTTTTTACTGGTACCCAAAGTTTTATACTAGAACCCAAAGTTTTATACTGGTACCCAAAGTTTTATACTGGTACCCAAAGTTTTAAACTGGTACCAAAAGTTTTATACTGGTACTAAAAATTTATACTGGTACCCAAAGTTTTTTACTGGTACCCAAAGTTTTATACAGGTACCCAAATTTTATACTGGTACCCAAAGTTTTATACTGGTACCCAAAGTTTTATACAGTTACCCAAATTTTATACTGGTACCCAAATTTTATACTGGTACCCAAAGTTTTATACTGGTACCCAAAGTTTTATACTGGTACCCAAAGTTTTATACTGGTACCCAAAATTTTATACTAATACCTAAAATTTTGTTTTAATATTGGTACCCAAAGTTTTATACTGGTACCTTAAGTTTTATACGAGTACCCAAAGTTTTATACTGGTACCCAAATTTTATATTGGTACCCAAAGTTTTATACTGGTACCCAAAGTTTTATACTGGTACCCAAAATTTTATACTAATAGCCAAAAATTTATTCTGGTACCCAAAGTTTTATACTGGTACCCAAAGTTTTATACTAATAGACAAAAATTTATTCTGATACCCAAAGTTTTATACTGGTACCCAAAGTTTTATACAAGTTTTTTAGCAGTAGGAATTTATTTCAACATCTTTAGTTATGATGCAGTACAAAGCCTATCAACTCCCAGACGACGAGCCAATGCGCTACATGTTGAGCCACGGTCGAGGGTTTCTATGACATTAACTCAAGGTCCAACAACCCTGGATAACTAAGGGGAATTATATCTTTCCTTTGCTACTGTACATGTTGCACACCTAGCACCTAGGAACCATTTAATGTCTTCAGTTATAACGCAGTGTCTGCGCGAGATTCGAACCTATTACATCCCTGATGACAAGCAGATGCGCTACTTGTTGAACCTTGGGGAACCAATTCTTTCCTTTTCTGTATTAGTTTAAGTGACATCTATCCAGCAACCAACTTTTTTTTATGGAACTACCTGCCTGAAAGTTTTATGGTAATGAGTTACGCCTGTTTATGAGCCAAGGAAATCCTCCTACTCCAACTTTACATGTTGCACACCTGCCATAGCAGCAGTAGGAACCATTTTATGTCTTCAGTTATAACGCAGTGTCTGGCCGAGATTCGAACCTATTACCTCCCTGATGACAAGCAGATGCGCTTCTTGTTGAACCTTGGATAATTAAGGGGAACCAATTCTTTCCAATTTAAGTGACATCTATCCAGCAACCAACTACCTGCCAGAAAATCCTATGGTAATGAGTTACGCCTGTTTACGAGCCAAGGAAATTCTCATACTCTAACTTTACATGTTGTATACCTGGCATAGCTGCAGTAGGAACCATTTAACGTCTTCAGTTTTCACGCAGTGTCTGGCCAAGATTCGAACCTATTACCTCCATGATGACAAGCAGATGCGCTACATGTTGAGCCATGGTACGCAGGTTAAATTTGTCTTAAAAATAATCGTCTTTAAAATGCTTATCATATGTACACTTGCAATAAATGTATTTGTCATAAAAACTTACCTCTTATGAAAAATGTTTTTTTTACAAAAGTGCTTTTCATTACAATTATTCATGGGTATAATTTTTATGACTAACTTTTTATGTCACATAATCTTAATGACAATGTAATTATGAAGTTATTACAAAAAATACTAAACAATAGGTACTGGAAAAAGAAGAACTGAATTAAAATAATTTTTTGGGGGGTAGGGTGATTTTTATTGGGTGGGGAGGGTCGGGGCGAGTAAATCCCATTTTTAATTTTGGGGTGATGTTTAATTTTTTTTCTAAGGCAATTTTTTTCTGGTAGTGTGATGGTACCCTCCCCCAAAATAGTTGTAAACCTTCCCAGTACCTATAAGAAACTACCCTGAATAGGAGCACCATATCGGTTTAGTAGTTAGCGAGATCCTGTAGTACAAACATATAGAGAGACAAACAAACAGACATCATAATACTTAATGATCTAAAAATAAGACAAATTTTCATTTTGAAATATTGGAGCTCTGATAGCTTTTTGGTACGGTAACAGCTTTGAACCATCTATCATCCGGGTTCGAATCCCAGAAGAAAAAAAAATTTTAGTTTTAATTTTAGTTTTTTAAAAAATTCAAAAACTTGGAAAAGGCAATTTAAAAAGTTTTCATTAGTTCAGTAGTTATCGAATTCTTAATCTACAGACAAAATAACTCTCCATACTTTATACAAGGTTTTAGAAATAATCATATGTAATTCTTGGTGGAATTGAACAGAAAACCTTTCTTACACATTATGGTGCACTAACCCTTAGAACATAGGTGTAAAGCAATTTTATATTAAAAGAAGGTGTATCAACTTTTTTTTTTATAGCTAGCCGGTTCTTTTAGTAAGTAGTAGATGTAAAATTTTTCATAGAATTCAGATATGCAATCGGTTTTTTTGTAGACCTCTTATTTTTTAAGTAATTTAAGTTTTTTAAAAAAATAATTAAGTCGGTTTTAAGGTATTAAAACACAACAAAATAAAAGAAGAAAATGGCCAGTAAGAACAAAAATAGTAAGATCTTTAATTTGACACCTTACTTTTAAAATTCTGTTGAGTAATTATTGAAAAAATCTATTTTTTTAACCTCGGTTTAATAAAAACTTTAGACCTAAATATTTTCTCAAACAGACATAAAAAACATGGGTTCATATATACCTTTAGAATCAGAAAAATATTACGAATCCATTGTAAGCAAAATTGAAAAAAAGTTAAAAAATAAAAAAATTTAAAAATGGCCAATTGTATTTTTTGTTCTGGCAACACTATCGTCTTCCCTTTTTTACCCCCTCTTTACCCCCTCTATACCCCCTTCCCATTTTTATACTCAATTCAAAAGTTAAGACGTTGCCTGTACAATATAATATGATATTTTCATATAATTCCTTTTATTGTAGTTTATATACTATATTGTAAACTTTTTTTTTCAATTTTGCTTACAATGGATTCGTAATATTTTTCTGATTCTAAAGGTATATATGAACCCATATTTTTTTACTTGTGAAATGATAAAATTGAGTTCAAAGTTTTTATTCTCGTGGGTTTAAAAAAATCGATTTTTTCAATAATTACCTGACAGAATTGAAAAAGTAAGGTGTCAAATTAAAGATCTTACTATTTTTGTTCATAATGACCATTTTCTTTCTTTTTTTTGTTGCATTTTAGTACCTTAAAATCGACTTAATTTTTTTTTTTTTAAACTGAAATTACTTAAAAAATAAGAGGTCTACAAAAAAACCGATTGCATATCTGAATTCTATGAAAAATTTTACATCTACTACTTACAAAAAGGACCGGCTAGCTATAAAAAAAAAGTTGATACAACTTCTTTAGTTAATAATATTACAAACTAGAAATGCCTGGATGTACCATCCAGGTTTAGATAAATTGGTGAAAATAATTGTTTCCTTCTGTTATGATACATTATTGATATTGATTCTTATAAAAATCATCATCCTGAAACATTATTTTCAACAAAAAAAGGGGCTTTAGCTTTTTTGTTTAATTTCTTCTGTGGTTGATTTTATTTTACCATCAAATAAAAAAATCTGTAAAGATTCCATTTTAAAAAAGAAGGGTGACACAAATTTCAGATCTTAGTATTCATGATTTGAGAAAAATTCATCTTTATATCATAGCACAAATTAGATAATCCTGAAAGCATCCCTTAGATTTTATGGAGAAAATAAGTAAATCAAATTGCAAAAAAAAATATCTGAAATTTTAGCTAACCTTCCAACATTGTGTATGACCGCGTGCAACTTCGGGAAATGGCATTTTATTACTGTCCATCATTTTAAAGGATTTTAAGGGGGGTTGGGTGGGTTTTGAATATACAATAATAAATACCTTTATAGATATACATTATACATTCTCCTATTATTGTTTCAAACAAAAAATAAACTTTTGTCTAAATATAGGAAGTCCGCATAACACAATGAATTGTCTTTTATTTACAAAAAAAAGTGATTGTTAAATCTACAAAACTAAACTCTCCATAACTTGCCCAGTAATGTATTAATATCTTCAGAATGTTTAAGTATTTGATATATTGACTTAAATGAATCTTATTATGGAGTCAAAATCAATCTTTATTTATTTACAAAGATGTATACTAAAAGTAATTTTATTCTTTATACTATAAAAAAAAGTTTAAATATTATATTATTCTAGGAATTATCTTTATTGCTTCTCAGCTTAACAAAAGGAAAATTTGTCTACAAACAAATCTTGTTGCAATTTAAAATATGTTTAAATTTCCTTCACAAACGTATATTCTGTTATGGCTGAGTGGGCTAAGGCGTTATTTTAATTTTTTCTCTTCATATCTAATTCATATCTTAAAACTCAGGATCGACTCAGCTTAAGAAAAAATGTGATTCAAATCAGGTTTTTCAGATATTTTTAAAAATATATATATCCTTTTCCATTAAAATGCCAATATCCTAGGAAACCCAGCAGCCAAGAAAATGCAACATGCAAAATTTAATCTGTTATAATTCAATTTATAATATCAACTTTTCAATTAATGGTGAATTTTTCTCAAATCATGAAAACTGAAATCTGAATTTGCGTCACCCTTCAACATTGAATATGACTGCGTATGACTTAGAGAACTACATCTATAAAATCCATCAAAAATATAAATATTAACATATTCATAGAAAAACATATTTTCTATATATGCATTAAAAAGCATTTTGCTTCCAAGCTTCTATATTGGAATTTTTAATTATCAGCTTAAAATTTGGGTGAACATTCCTTTCCTAAATAGCGCATGGGTTAACACGCTGGTTTGTCATCCTTAAAATCCAGGTTCTAGTCTTGCTAAGTTACACATTTTTTTATCCAAAATTCCGTTGACAACAAAGTAATCTTTCCTTATTACATAACAATTTCACGAATCGATTAATTCATTTATGAATCAAAAATATTTTAAGGGGGGTGGAGAGGGGGGAGTAATATAATATTTATTTAGCATCGTATCATTAACTATTATTATATAACACTGGCTTTAATCTCAAATGATTGTACATTTTTATATTCATAGAAAACTGGATATGATAGGATGCATATATATATTTTTCAGTATGGCTAAGAACCGGTTCTAATTCGGATTCGAAGCGATACTGGAATATTAAGTGAGAATGTATTTAGGGTCAGGGAATATCAAATACAAATTTTATTATGTATTATTAAAAAAAAATTGCACTGAAATATGTATCCTGCATGCCTTAGTGTTTTACACTCTAGTTTCCCATTTTCCATGAAAAATTTTCTCAAAAATTATGTGGACACTAACTTGATTATATGTTGTGTGGAC
>NC_137269.1:33367224-33549724 GCF_053477335.1 Acartia tonsa | reverse complement strand
TCCTGGTGAAATTCGAACTTATAACCCCGGCATAACAGTGTAGAAGACATTACAGGTTCAAACTTTTTGTAGTTGTTCGAGATGGTAGTTTCTATGTTGTAAGGGGGGGGTTTTTAATGCAACCATCTCGTAATCAATGTATAAATGGCACTTAAAATTCGAATTTTGATCTGAAATTTTGCATGAGTAATTCTTGGTAGGTCTATTTTCCCTAAATCGAACAAAAAGTTGAAAAAGTATCAGCTAGCGGCTCAACCGTTTAGCCGTTTTTTGGCTATTTTTAGGGCAAATCTGTCATAAATTACGTAGAAATCAACTTTTTGAAACATATTTTTGCTTTAAATCATGTGAAATGAAACAAAAAAACATTTTTTAGATTTCTAGTACCAGCAACTACCGGCTAGAACCGTTTGAAAACGTTTTGGAGGGGAAAAAAGCATTATGTGGAGAGAGGTTTCGTGATGGATTTCCCTTGAAAATACCCAACAAATGGATACACGGCTGAGCCGCCAGCCGTTAGCCGCTACTTTTCCAACTTTTTGTTCGATTTAGGGAAAATAGACCTACCAAGGATTACTCATGCAACATTTCAGATCAAAATTCGAATTCTAAGTGCCATTTATACATGGATTACGAGATGGTTGCATTAAAAACCCCCCCCTTTTAAAAAAAACTTAAGATAAAATTTTTATAAAAGAATATAAAAAAATTTAAAAGTATAACATTTAAAAAAATTATTTTTTGGCGATGGAAATGTCTGACCCCCACCCCAAAATTAGCTCAATACCATCCAATGTCAATATATATATAACTAGCGGCTACGCCCCTAGAGGCCTCTAGGGGGCACTTGAGGAAGAGAGAGAGTCAAATTTAATAACCCAATTTCTTATTTTAAATTTTTAAAGAAAAGTGAAAAAATTTTTTTTGGGAGGGGGGAATTTTTTTTTTAGGGGGGGGGGCCTCCCCCCTCATTTTTAATTTTAGTTTTAAAAATTTAAAAAAAAAATTTTTTTTTGAGGGGGGGGGATTTTAATTTTTTTGGGGGGTTGGGGTGTCCCACCCCCAAAAAGGACCTATGAGAAGCTACCCTGTTAAGGAGAACCCGATCGGTTCAGCGGTTAGAGAGATCCTTCGGTACAGACACACAGATACACAGACACACAGACATCCTGTTACTTTAGTAAAAGGATTCCTGAGAAGGACAACATTGTCAGTTCAGTGGTTGCTGAGATCTTAAGCTTCAGACAGACAAAATTAAATGAAAATTAAGCCCCGCGGCTGAATTGACGGCTGAGGCTTGTACTAATTTAGCACCTGCGGCTGCGGCTGGGGCTTACAATATCTCAGCCGCGCGGCTGTGTCAAAGCTGCGGCTGAATTAAAAAAATTAAGCTGCGGCTGAGGCTGCGGCTTACAAATATCAAGCCGCGCGGCTGCGGCTGCGGCATAATCATAACTTTGCAGCTGCGGCTGAGGCTTTCTTGAAGCCGCGCGGCTGAGTGCGGCTGCGGCTTCAAATTATTAAAAGCCGCGCGGCTGAGTGTGGCTGAGGCTTCCCCAACTATAAGCCGCGCGGCTGATTGCGGCTGAGGCTTAGAGGGGCATTGGCTGAATGAGGCTTAGTGCGGCTGAGGCTTAATGTGGCTGAATTGGAGTTTTGTGGCTGAGGCTTACAGTGGCTGAGGCTTACAGTGGCTGAATGCGGCTGAGGCTTACAGTGGCTTATGTTTTCTTTAAGCCGCGCGGCTGCGACTAAGGCTGAGGCTTATTGGGTGGCTGAGGAAGCCGCGCGGCTGATTTTGAGGCTTCTCGTAAGCCGCGCGGCTGATGGTGGCTGAGGCTGAGGCTGCGGCTGCGGCTTCCGAACCCTGCTTTTATTCAATGACCTAAAACATTGATGAGTTTATAAAAACATTTAATATTTTTCATCGACAAAAGAGGTAAATTTGTGTGTCATAATTTGGGATGTAATAGTTATTTCTCGCATCGTATTATAAACGGCTTTCCGTGGATATAGAATGTATAATTATGAGATTAAAACTATTTTTTAGCCTCGAGGTGCCGAAACTGGTTTTAATCTTATGATTGTACATTTTTATATTCGTATAAAGCTGGATATAATACGATGCTAGACATAGGCGTCCAAGGGGGGGGGGGGTAATGGGGCGATTCCCCCCAAAAAAAATTTTTTTTTTTAATTTTACCCCCCCCCCCCAATTCAAAATTTACCCCTACCCTGGGGGTGCCGTAGGCACCCCCAACCATTTAGGAGGGGGTATTTACCCCCCACAAACAATTTTGGGGGGGTAAATACCCCCCCCAAAATAAAAAATCTCTAATAAAAAAAAATTTTCCGCGCTTCGCGTGCATTTTTAATACTATATATTTAATAAAATTTAAATTACCCCCCCCAAAAATTTTACCCCGGGGGTAAATTTTGGGGGGGGGGCAAACTAAATTTACCCCTGCCAACAGATGTCAGGGGTGGTAATTACCCCCCCCCCCCCCCCCAAGCAAATTTTACCCCCGGGGTAAAAAGTTTGGGGGGGGTAAAAAAAAATTTGCGGCGCGCTTCGCGCGCCATTTTATACCCCCCCAAACACGAATTACCCCCCCCCTAAAAAAATTTTTTACCCCCCCCCCAAAATAAAAAGCTTGGACGCCCCTGATGCTAGACATAGTTTTTTCGTATGGATGAGAACCGGTTCCTGTCCACCGGATTCGAATGAATACAAGAAATTAAATTATTTTTTTATTGGCTTTTCCCATAATGTCCCTCGTGTTTTGAGGGCCTAGTATTCTAGTAAAAAAAATACGTTTTAATGTCGGCTATACTGCTAGTCGTTTGGTCAATAACATCCAACAAAAAATACATATTTAAATCTGGCAGGGGAGGGAGGCGAATATCCAACCAGTTTTTAAAGGGAAATAACCTCTTTTATTTTGTGAATATTGGCATAGTAACTTTTCTAACCGTGCATTTTAGAGCTAAATTCTTTAGTTGTGTAGAAACCCTTTCATTCACAGTGTTATAATAACGGATGCTAAAAATTAGAAGATTCCTTAACGTTGTAACAGTGATCAAAGTCTTTTAGTACAGGCACACAGATTGACTAACAGACAGACATCATCTTACTGTATGCAGATTTTTTACTGTTTTAATGGGAAATAATCATAAAATTATAATTATAAAACTTTCTTTATTTAATTATCATAAATTTTTATTTTAACCCATTAGTGACGAACCGGCTTTTAACGCCCGGTTCCAGAAAATGCCAAAATAAACCGGTTTTCAGTTTCAGGATTGCATCATGCTCGCATGAGCCTAACCTTTACTGCGCTGTTTTTCAATTCCCCTCAGAGAGAAGCATTTCTATCTATTAGGTCGGCCACAATCTTTCATCAAAAATGGGTGAACCAAAAAAAACAAGGTGATTTAAAATACCCCTTCTAACTTTTTTGTTTATGAAGTAAAGTTAGTGATTTTTTTTGTGAAATTTAAAGTTTATTGGCAACTACATTCATTTGTGAAATCGTTTCATTCAAATTATTATTTTTTATATGATTTTTTATCGTTTAATTATGTTCTATATAACTCCGGTTCGGCGTGAGTAAAAATACCCGAAAGTTTTATTGCCCTGCTCGGCATGAGTAAAAATACCCGGTTTTAACTTTTCAACCATTAGATATATTAGATATTTTTTATCATTTATTATTCTCTTTAAATGTAAAAATTTCTTTATTTCCCAATGATAAATATAATTGATAGATAGATAAATAAAAGGATCGATAGATAGATAGATAGACTGATATATAGGGATAAGACAATGGCCGATAAATTTATGTAGATTCCCAATGATAATCAACAATTGTTAGATAGATAAATAAAAGGATGGATGGACAGATATAGATAGATATATCTTGGTTTAGACTTTATTACATAAATATTTTTAAGGGGTGGGGGGGGGGGATATGTTTTTTTCTCTCAAAAAAAAACAATATTATTTTAAATTTTGATTATCTTGTCATAGCCCTACAGGATGGGGGCATAACACACGAAAATTCAATTATTATTACTTGTAAATATGATGGTTTTAGGCCATTTTCATTATCTTGTTATCGCTTTCAGGATGGGGGCATAACACACGAAAATTCAATTATTATTACTTGTAAATATGATGGTTTTAGGCCATTTTCATTATCTTGTTATCGCTTTCAGGATGGGGGCATAACTAACCAGTATTCTATGTAAATTTGATGGTTTCAGGCCATTTTGCTTATCTTGACATTTCCCCACAGGATGGGGGCGTAACTAACCAGTATTCTATGCAAATTTGATGGTTTTAGGCCATTTTTGTTATTTTGATATTACTGTATTATTCTATTCTTTTGTTTGTGATATTTTTTAAATACTTTAGGCCAAAGATATGTGGTAAGTCTTTTCTAGTCTTTCCTTTATCAATAAAAATTATATTTTTTTTATATATTTGTCAATTACTGATACTACTAGAAAAGTTGCTACTATATAATTCACTTTGGACGTTCAAAAATTACATTATCAATATCCCTCCCATTATTATCAATACAAATATTAGCAAAAGTTTTAAAACTTCTTCGAAATGGGCTTTTTTAACCGAAAACGGCGGCACCTATAGCCAAAATCTTAAATGTGATATAAATTGTTTTGTATGTTAGTTGTAGCTCTATCAATTACATGAGGTTATGTAGTTTTCAATTACGGATCGTATCAAAGTTCTAAAAAGTGTTCATCTCACTTTGGGCGTTCAAAAATTACATTTTTAACTTTTTGGGCCAAAAAACCGGGTATTTAGGTCGCAAACGGGCTTTAATGCCGGGGGAAAGCACCAAAAACGCCAAAAATGGTTATTAATGCCGAAAGGTTTTTTTACTCGTGCCAAACCGGGTTTTATTGCAACTTTCCTGTGCACGCCACTAGAGCAAAACAAAAAATTGGAATTCCGTTTTTATCATTATAAAGCTTCCCTGAGATTTTCAGCTCGATCGGTCCATAAAAGTGGCGCTCGGCAATAATGGGTTAAGGGTATGTAAATTTAAGAGTTCTCAAATAATTGAAATAATTTAAACTCTTTAAAGTTTCCATAGTGATTTATTCCTTTTCCCCCATAAGTAAAAGTTTCGAATTAGGTTATACATGGCGTGAAATGATAAGATTTTGTTCACTCAGAATAACTTTTATATTCATTGAAATAGATTTGTAACAATTAAAAAAGCTTTTACATTGCAATAAAACTTATAGAAACTAAGAAACTAGGAAATCAAGAAATAAGAGCGAAGCATAAAAAAAAAATCTTTGAAAAATGATATTTATGTCTTTTGAATCATGAACGACAGACTTCTTCGCTAAAAGGTTTAAATGTCTATCTTTAATAGCAGCAGAGAAAATAACAATAGCGTTACAGACTGACTGGCGGAAAGATAAAGTTAATTATAGAGTAGCTTTACTACCATTAAGAGAAACACTACAAAAAGAAGTATGGTATACTACTTGTGGAGCTATATGTATGACTTAATTTGTAGCAGCTTGATTTAAACATAGCATTTGATTTTGACTTTGAAAAAAATTAAGGATCTACTGCAATTCACGGTAAAATATTTTCAAAAATCTATGAATTTTAAAGGCTGCTAGCTGCCATACGGCTGAACGTACAGATCATGCCCGCACACTGTTTTAAGCGGCATAAGAAGGCCTACAAATAATCTAGAATAGTCATAAATAATGGATAATGCATAATTATCTCGCAGTGCAGAGAAATGCGCGAAAAAGACCTATTTTACGCGTTTATTCTTCAGCGAAGCTTTCCTTGTGCAGCATTGGATCTTGGCTATTCCAGATTATTTGAAGGATTTCTTATGCCGCTTAAAATGGTGTGCGGGTATGATCTGTACGTTCAGCCGTTTGGCAGCTAGCAGCCTTTAAAATTCATAGATTTTTGTAAATATTGCTTACCAGCAATATTTTACCGTGAACTGCAGTAGATCCAAAATTAATTAGTAACGGAGTATTGCATAGATTTTCCGTAAGTATTGATACTTTTAGTTTATTTTTATCAATGTAATTTGATTGAATTTGCATCAACATCTTGGACGATACGTCTCCAATTTTGATGAACAAAATTACCATTTCTGTATAATTTTTTAAACCAGACAATCAAGATTTAATAATAGTATTTAATCCAACAAATATGTTTATGAAACTGTTTCTTTGAATAATTAGATTTTAGAGATTTATTGCACGACCTTTGTATGGAAGTTCTAACTGTACATGTTATTGAATTGTGCCTGCTTACGAGCCAATGTATATCTCCCATTCTCAGTATTAATGCTACGTGGCATACATAGTAGTAGTAGTTTTTAATGTCTCTAGTATTACGTGGTGTGGACTCAAAACCGTTACTTACTCAACAGCAAGCAGGCACGCTATCATTTACTTGTTAATGTTAATGTCGTGTGGGTGAGTTGTACCTGGACTCAACAGTCAACTTGTCAACTGAAGGCCAGACTCTTGGTCCTTCACCTCATACCCGTGGTACAGTACATTACAGACTACCATCCCTTTGATTGCACGATCTTTGTCTAGAGATCCTAACTGTGCATGGTAATGAGTTGCACCTGTTTGGGGCCAAGGAATTCCCCCTACTCTACTTTTTGATGTCCTGTGCCGAACAAAGCAGGTATGTACCATTATTAACGTCTTTGGTATGACGCGGATTCGAGTTGCATCCTTCCCATCAATTTCCTTGGCACTTTATTTAGGACTTGTGGGTAATTTACTGTTTCGGTACAACGGCATTTGGCTGGCCGTTTACCAGATCTTTACGTACAGACGTACGAAACCTGCTACTTCCCACAAGAGACAAAACCAGCATAGTTACTAATACAATTTATTGTATGAAAACGGTCATGCTGAAATAGAAAATAACAAAATTAATAATCAAATATTAAAATGTTAAATACATGATAAAATAAATCTTGTAAAAGAGAATAAATCTTTTCTTATTTGGAACAATCGTCTTTTTTAATAAAGTAAATATTCATTATGAGAGGTTGCGTGACTTCGAAATTATATTTTAAAATATATAAAATGCTAGGGTTACTTTTTGCTTAAAATTAATCAAAATTAAATACGAGTTTGAAATTCTTAAACAAAATCATTATAGACTACGATTAAAATATTCTGATACAAAAATAAATTAATTACTTGGTCTAATTTAAGTAAAAATGAAAGATTAATTTGCCGTCTTTAAAAATTCACTCCATTCCATTAAAAATGCTTAAAGAAAGAATTCTTACCGAAGTTTTTGTTCCTGTAAAGCCGGGAAGCACTCAAAGGTATTTTTCAGTACGGACAACACCACAATTCTGACTATACATGGTTTTTTATCACGCAGATAATCCGCACATTTTGAAAGAAAAATTAAAGATGGCTACGCTCGCTTTGTTTATGGTCCATGCGCAAGCATTGTTTTGAATGCCGCGTCCAATTATGAACATTTGAATCTCACCGCTTTCCAAACTGACATTAATGATAAGGAAAACAAAAGGATAAAGGTTCGAGTTCACAAACGCATCACACTATTATACTTCCAATACATTTACACTTAAGCCTTATGGGTGAAAATATCAAAAAATATTTATTAAGTTAATCATCAAACCAAGTCTTAGTTTTTATTCTACTGATGAAAGTAGACAATGTATATTGTATTATACAATTATTTTGGGTGTAAAGCCTCTACATATATAACACAATAATAATAAAAGAGATATTTTACTTATATATTTACACAAAATAGCAATTATTTTACTTCAGCAAATCTAAATGCTTTGGACCATGGAAAGAAAACGAAGAAGCGGGATTCATCGTATTTTTACAGTAGCTTTTGGTTATGTTATTATGTTATTTTTGGTTAGGTTAGGTAAATGTTAATGAATGCCCCGCAGGGTTAGAACCCCCCACAGGAGCTAGAAATAGGAGAAAAGCTACTGTGAAAATACGACAAAACCCGCTACTTCGTTTTCTTTCCACGATCCAATGCTTTATATATAGTAAAATTCATTGATTAGTGTATGCTAATTTCATTTAAACATTTATTTTAATTGAAACGTAGAGAAAATGTCAGCTTTGCATATGGTGTATTCTTTGCCAGGTGGACTACTTTTCTGCACTACATACCTTCATTCATGGGTAGCTAGATATCTAGACATCCAGGGAATGAAAGTGGAATGAAATGACTGGCCATCGCACATCAGCAATTTAAAAGAATTTAATAATTAATATTTTAAGATATAGCAGGTGTTAAGTAATTATAAAATGTATGCTTTTTTTACTTTGCTTATAACATCCATCAAATAATATGTTTCTAAAATTTATATACCTGAAAATAGTATCTACAGACAAACCCGCGACCGTGGCTTAACACGTAGCGCATCCGCTCGTCGTCGGGAAGGTGATAGGTTCGAATCTCGGGCCGACACCGCGTCATAACTAAAGACGTTAAAAATGGTTCCTACTGCTTCTATGTCAGATGCGCGACATAAATAGTTAGATTATAGGTAATGCCTTGGCCCAAAACAGGCGCAACTCGTTACCATGTACAGTTGGGACTTCTCAGACAAAGGTCGTGCATCACATAAAGTTGGTTGTCTGATGGATGTTACTTAACCTAATATCCTTGGGTGTTTGGACAGAGAAGGGTGCGTAACAGTCATCCTTAGTTCTCCTGGATTGCTGTACCAGGACCTGGACAGTACATCAAGTCGATAAGGTCCTGGACTGTAATCCCGCCCGTACGAGGTAATTAAAGGTAATCTACAGACAAAAGTTACACTTTAAAAGAAAATTAACGATTTAAATTTAAAACATCTTTATTTTAAATACTAATATATCTTTTTTGTTTCGATAGGTAACGATACTTTTCATAAACAGATTTAAAGTGTAAAAAAATTACTGTTTCATAAAAATACTTTTGTGTTCTTGTGTCTAGTAATAAATCAGCCCACTAAACAGAAATTGCGGTATTTACAGAATGGGATTCATACCTTACCATCATCCACTTTTAGACATATCTAATATAGACATTAGTCTCTTTTTCACTGACTTATTCCATATTTCACTTAAATATTATGAATATTCTTTGATTTTAATTAGTTAACGCGAGTGGTGGACATTAAATTACTTGTTTTTTTTTAAATATTGACCTAAGCTTAACCATCTATTTCTTATACTATCTCCTTTTTACCCTTACAGCTTAGTTACTTATTGAAGAAAGTGGGAGAGGGGGTGTTCAAAGGTTGGATGGGGGTTGGATAATCTAATCTATTATCAAAATTGTTTTTGGGGGGTAAACACTCCTTTATGAAAATTTGTTTTTTCAAAAGCTTTTCTATGAAAATGTCATCAATTTTTTTAGGCCAAAACATACTCTTACTCACGAAAACTTCTAGTAATTTCATCATTTCCTATTTAAATTTATTTTTTGTATATTAAAAAAGTCATTGCTGCGCTTCTTGTTTTACAAAAATAGTCAATGTTTTAAATAAACATCAGATATTTGCATTAAATATGTTTGTTTGTTGAAAGTAAGATGGTTTATATAGGCTGTCTATAAAATAACATTTTTTCTTACTGGTCCCATTCATAGTGTATCAAATGCTTCATTTTTAAACAAGGATGACAACACTAATAGTTAGTGAAACAAATGAAGTGTTTTATTATCTCATAGATATAGCTAAATATATTTAAGTTCTTAGTTCTTAGGAAAAGTTCTATAATTTTGCCCTAAAGAATAAGTTATGTTGTTTGTCTTTAATACTCCTTGAATCACAAAAAGTTGGAATAAAGGGATGTAAATCATAATCATCCTATGATATAAAGTAGTTAGATTATTTTTTGTCTAAAGCTTACGATTTTAAAAACTACTTCTTCTTTTTATGGAAGTTTTAAGTTTTAATTTCATATTATTTTTAGATTTGAGCCTTTAGGCCATTTTTGCACCTTTTAAGAGCCACTAGAAATTAGGGGCGCAACCGCAATATTTTTAAATAGATTTAATAAAGTTTTAACTAGTTGTCTTAAGTAATACAATAAAATAAAATTTTGAAAGTTAATTAGAATTGAAAAAAAACTGTAGGTGAAAGTGCATCCTAGGGCTTACAAACTTTTACAATTTTCCTTTTCTTTTCACAAACATTGAATCTATAAAATCTTTTTTTTTATTAGTTTCTTATTATTATTCGCATACAAAAGTGGCAAAAATGTTTGTCTTCTTCATAAAGGAATACAAGGGAATTAATTTTTATGAAGAAAACAAGGATGATTAATAGAAGCAAAGCTTGTTAAAATTATAAGCAAATTATGCGATAGTCGATCAACCATTTAAAGATATTTAAATACTATAAGCTTAGAGGAAAAATATATATCTCCGCCCAAAATTTACAACATACGTCATATACACAGATAAAAAATATATATTACTACTACTATAGCTACTTAAATTGGTGCTTAGTTTTTCTTTCAGCAAATGTGCATTACATATAAAAATTAATTTTTTAACTCTCTACGATGTATTAATACATTAACCCCATACAATCCCTTGTTAGTAGCGAAGCTACTCTATGATTTCAAATGTCCATCCGTCGCTACTTATAGATGTTGTCATGCTAGTTTTCTACAATATTTTAAAAAAGTAAGTTTTCATTATAAAAGTCTAATTATAAAATTGTACAAAAAAAATGCAAAACTAAAACCTCAACTTTTTTTTTCAACTTATCTGCTGTTTGAATTCATCAAGATAATGTTAATGTATGTCAACATTCAAAAAGGCTCAACAAGAAACAAAAACAACCACAAGGAGGGGAATCAATTAAAACCGACTTAGACTGGCTCAACACGTAGCGCATCCGATTGTTGCCGGGGAGGTGATAGGTTCGAATCTCGGGCCGACACTGCGTCATAACTAAAGACGTTAAAAAATAGTTCCGACTGTTGTTATGTCAGGTGCGCGACATTAATAGTAAGAGTAGGGGATCGAATACCTTGGCTTATAAACAGGCGCAACTCATTACCATGCACAGTTAGGACTTCTCAGACTAAGGTCGTGAAATCAAAGGGTTGGTTGTCTGATGAATGTTACTTAACCTAATATCCTTGGGTGTTAAATTATCGCATCCCATTACACGTGCATGATACTCTGGATTCTCTAGATGATCACTTCAATCGAAGGAGAATCTCACCCTTACGAGGTAATGGTGTGATCAACTGTCAGAGAGTTGAGAAACTTACAACATATTACTTATAAATGATAAATATTAAGTTAATATTTACTTTGTCAATAAAAAAAATCGACATATTTAAGTAATATCAATTAGCATAGAGTTAGTAGACTTAAATTTCTTATAATACAAATACATAACTAAATTTATAAAATCTTGATATTAAAAAGGATTATGTTACTGTAATTTCAAAAATAGTTAATAAATTCTCAAAATGGTGAAAATTTGATTATTTTTGTAGAGGAAAATTTAATAAACATATTTAAAATTTAATTATTCCTGAATTTTTTTAATTAGAAGTTTTCCTTCTTTGTTTAAAAAGAATTATATGAGATGAAAAAAAAATTAATTTTTTTAGAATAATGAGTTGCTTGCAAGATTTTTACAATTCATTATAAAAATAAGTTTTTAAAAAATAATTGATAATTTTGTTATGAAACGAAAATAAATGAATACATTTATCAGAAATAACTAATATACTACTCAGGTTTTCAGGGATAAGACAATATGTGATTAATAATTATTTCTCTAAAGTTAATCAGGGATTGAGGGAATATTGGACTGTTTATTACAATAGTTCCAAAAGTTTTATAATAACATTTTCTGCTTAGTTGGCCTAACAACTTTTAAGACTGTAATTGAATTTTGAATGGTTGGTTTTCTAAGTTGAGTGTCAAAACGTTTCAACCACTAATCGTAATCTATAGAAGGGGCAATTTTTTGTGACATTATAGGGAAAGCCCATTATTTTTTTAAGCATTGTCTTATCTCTTTAAATCCCTCCCAGCTGGGAGTTAACTCTTTAATTAGTAGCTGGTAAGTATTGGGGATTGATGGGTTGTAGATTAGTTTAACCTCAATATTACTCCTCCTCTCTGATTCAACTCTAAATGAATAAGCTAGAATTATTGAACCTACAATATGGTTCAGTCCAGGAAAAAAGGTATAAAGCATTTAGTAATACAGTATAAATTATATTCTATTAAATGGAGACAGTGTTTTCTTTAAAAGCATGGTGATTTTTTCTTACCTTTAACTAACAAAACAAAATCTTCTTATCGAGGAAAATATTTGTTGCATTTTTTGTGTCCTAAAGTTAATAAAAAGATAATTAGAATTATATAGAAAAATTTTATTATCAATAAACACCTTAGTTGTTTTATTTAAGGGATTATCAAATTTCTAAAATGAAAATTCCCTATTTTTCTGCATAAATGATTTAGAGTCCAGTGGTCTTAATGCATAATCATCATAGATTTACACTGTAAAAAAATATATTTATTTTGAAAACTTTTCCTCTTTGAAAAATTTTCCTCTGTAAAACCTTTGAATAAATTCCTTTTTGCCAGATTATGGACAAGGTATTGCCCTTTCTTTTACTTTTTGTGTCACATGCCAGAAATAGCAGCATTAGATAATATTTTTAAAATGATGTGGTACGGACTCAAACACTCAAGGGGGTCTTCTGATTTAAGTAATAGGTTATTATTAAGTAAAGTCAGACAACCAACCTGTTGATTACAAAACCTTTGTATGGAAATCCCAACCTTGGCAAGGTATTGTTTTTTTGCCTGTTTACTGGGCAAATCATTACCCTTACTTTTGTGTCACGTGCCAGACAATAGCAGTATTAGGAAAAATAAATTTTTAGAATGTCTAATATAAAACAGTGTGGTATGAACTCAAACCAGACACCTCCCTGATGAATGACAAGCAAGCAGACTGTCATTTATGCTAATCACATATACTTAAATTTATTGAATGATAATTATGAAATGTGTCTGCACAGAAGTAATTAGTACGTTAAACAATAACATTAATTAATCTTTTCCTAGTAATTATTACTTGACTAATATTACATTAAATACCTTTTTTATTACAAAAAAATGTCTAATGAATCAGTTTTTTCTCAATTTTTCTTTTTTTTTAAACATGCACCAAAGTTTTTAGTACATTGGTTTTGAAAGCAAATAATTCTTATATTGCTTCTTCTAAACAGATCTACAGAAGAACAACAGAAAATAGTTTATTGTCATCTATTTCTTACGTATTCTCAAACACTTTAAATCATCAAAAAAAAGACTAATTAAGGACAAAAAAAAGTCACAGTATTATATGTATATTTTATATATGTTAATATTTAAAAGAAGGTAAATTAAAATTTTTAGGTTTTTATAGTTGTTTAAGTTTTAAAGGTTTTAAACTTTCTGAATAGGTTAAAAGAACCTAAGATTTAGAGTAAAGTAACATTCAACCAACCCTATGATTGCAAGCCCTTCATTTAAAGGATCAACTGTTCATGATAAGTTGTGCCTTTTTGATAGCCAATGCAATATCCCCACCTTTAAAATGAATGTCATGTGTCATTTTTACAACTTAAGATCTTAAGTATGTCGTAGTGGGGTTAAGACTCGAAACAGACACTTTCGCAACAGGACTTATGTATGTTTAATGTTATTATGCTTATAGAAGTTGAATTATTACATATAGAAACTACTTTTTACAGTGTAATTTATAAAATTATGCGCTCAAAGAATAATCAAATTTCTGGTTTGATGAATTAATTGCAGCCAGGCCCGGGTTTAGAGACAGTTATCTTTAAAACAAGGACAATAATAATTATCTCACAAATACTACATTATATCCAATAAGATCTCGCTGGACTGATAGTTCAACGATTTTTAGGAAGATTGAATTGATATTGGCAGGGTTTGGGCTAGTTAGCTAATATTTAGGTTTTAGGTGACACAGATGAGACTTTAATGAGGTCTTCACTCTTTTAAGGTATTTCTTCAAGACGCTATTGGTTGAAACACTCTATTGTAAAAATAAAATAGTATATTTTATATTATTTCTAGTAAGGTAGCACTAAGAAAATGACGTCATAAATATTGTGTATGGTTATTTTAATTCATCGTTATTCCCCCCTACAAAAAAATCTAATGAGAGGGAAAACATTTTTGCCACTAATTGTCTGCAAGACTTTAGTTTTATTGCAATAATTAGATTAGAGTTATATGGTAGAAATAGCTATCCATCTTAATAAATAATGATTATTTTATTGATTTGAACCTCGAGTAGGTGGGTTGATTCTTATGGAATCATCTTATGCTTTTCGGATATTGTATATGAATAAATGAGCGATCTCTTTCACCCTGCGGTGACATGAGAGGGGTCAGTATGCTCCACATGGTGTTTAGAAGGATGTTGCATATTAATGAATTGCAGACTTTAACCATATTGTATTCTCCTAAATATAAAAGAGGTAAAATAAAATGAAATATAAATTCAAATATATACGTTTGTTTGTCCTCCCGCACTTTCTTCTGAAGCTTACGTACTAGTGCGACAAACGAACAAGAGGACAAACCCTCTTGTGGGAAAAATTTCTATGGGAAAATATTGAAATATTTGGATTGAAGATAATATATATTGAACGTTAAAGGAAATATGTGTGTTATTACAAAGACCGTTTTGGATGGTGTTCTTTAATATTTTTCTCTGATAAAAAAAAACGTTATAGTTAGTCAGTCCAACCCTTTCTAAGTAATAAAACCCTCTCATCCTCTAGTAAAATATTTATTTAAAGAGTAGATATGAAAGGATTTATATTTGATAATTAATCCATTTTATAGTTACACAAATATCTGCAGAGAAAACACACAAACAGAGTCGAATATTCTAAACATGAAAAAAAAATTAAATTAACCTCACCCCTGTAAAAATAGCCACAAACATGCCCTAGACTAATACTAATTATCCTTGATTATTGAAGAACATTTAGTATAGCCGTTTTTTAAATCCTACTGGAAATATCAATTGTACAGTACACATCTATCTATCTTTTTTTATGGTATGCCTGCTAAGTATAGCTGCTATTATTTATATTCCTGGTCTACTTATGAACATAATTGTTTTTTTTAAGATCAGTTCCAACTCAAGCTTTAGTAGGAAATTGTTCTACAGTTTATTCTAGTCAGTGTTTTTATAATTCAGAACAAAATATAACAAGGATGACAACATCCATAAGTAGCGAAGCAGAAAAATATGCATGTATAAGAATTTAAAGATTAGTTGTCAAAAGCATGTATATTAGGAAACAAATCACGAAACCTTTTTAACATTTGTTTTTAATTTCTTGATATTTATATTTCAGTACTATGACTAACAGACTGTCAGTCAAAGTAAATGGATGCTCAAAACAACGGGAAATTTAATTTTGATATGTTTAACTACAAAAATTTTAAAAATCGGACCATAAACACCAAAGATGTGAGGAAAAATGTGAAAAATATGAAAATAGCAAAAAACCTGCAAAAAGGCAGTCTGACTGCCATTGATGTTTTCTTGAAACGACCGGAAATTAAATTTTGATATCTATAACTGAAAAACTTTGGAAATCGGACCATAAACACCAAAGTTATGGAGAAAAATGTGAAAAATACAAAAATAGCCTAAAACCTGCTTAAAGGCAGTCTGACCGTCATAATTGTTTTATTGGAAAGACAGGAAACTTAATTTTGATACTATAACTGAAAAGAAATTTGGAAATCGGACCATAAACACCAAAGATATGGACAAAAATGTAAAAAAAATACAAAAATAGCCTAAAACCTGCTAAAAAGCGGTCCAACCGCCATTGATGTTTTATAGTTTATTGTGCTCCTTAATAATGGGAATGTTGTAAAAAAATTTCAGCCTTTTATCTTTTATAGGAGCCGAGAAAATCACGTTTCCCCCAAACTAAGACATACGGACATACAGACAGACGGACATTGCAAGTTATAGAGTAGCTTCGCTACTAAAAACAAGTAAAAAAAACAAATTTATCAAGTTAGTTTGATCAACTAAAAAGACATTAAGAAAATTGGGTATAATCCCTTTCGTGGCAACGCCTCTTAAGGGGCGTTTCTTCGTATTTTAACAGTAGCTTTTCTCCTATTTCAAGCCCCTGCGGGGGGACTTACCCTGCGGGACAATCACCTAACCTAACTTAACCAATAATAACCTATAAAAAGCTACGTGTAGAGTAGTTTTGCTATCAAAAAACGGTTCCATTGGAATTCAGCCCACACGGGATTCAACCCACGGAATTCAGCCCAGCGGGATACAACCCAATGGTATTCAGCCCACACGGGATTCAACCCACAGTATTCAGCCCACATGTGATTCAACCCACGGTATTCAGTCCATACAGGACTCAACCCATGGAATTCAGTCCATACGGAACTCAACCCACGGAATTCAGTCCATACAGGACTCAACCCACGGAATTCAGTCCATATGGGACTCAACCCACGGAATTCAGTCCACACGGGATTCAACCCATTATATATGTAAAATTACCAATTTGAAAAAAAATATTTTTTTTAAAATTTGAGAACTAAATGTTTAAAATTTTTTTTTTAAGTTTTGAAAAATGTTTATGTAAATTTTTTTATTGTAGAAATTATTTTATAAAATATGCTTTATAAAAAAATTTGAGAAAAATGAATTATTTTCTAAAAATTTGTTTCTTAAATTTGAAAAAAAATTATTTGTTTTTAAAACTGAGAATTTTATATATGTACAGGGTATTTTTTTTAAATGGAACAAAAGTATTTCTTAATATAACCCACTTGCCATTGACAGAAATTGATAATCTATATCTTAATTTATTCATTGGGTTGGGGAGTTTTGTAAAAGAAAAAAATATTTAGTGATTTTCAACAAATTATGCCCTAAAAACCGGTTTTTCCAAAGTACCTTTTTTGGAAGATTTTTGGATCATGGCCAATTTAAAGAGTGTGCAAAAATGTGTACATTTTTAAAATTTAAATTGCACAGCTTGTGTTAATAGTAGAAAAATGTTATGCATATTGTTAGAATCGTCATAAACTCTAGTTTTTGGGTGATTAAGAAGTATTCCTGTGCTGCGTATAGTTTAGGAGCTACGTGGTAAAATGTCCAAACTTACTGAAAACTTTTAAATCTTTCTCACATTTTCTAACATAGCTTCTATACTACAAATAGCATGAATACGGCACATGTATTTCCAAAAACTAGAGTTTATGACAATTCTAACGTTATGTGTAACAATTTTCTACTATTAACACAAGCCGTACAATTTGATTTTTAAAAATGTACGCATTTTTGCACACTCTTTAAATTGGTCATGATCCAAAAATCTTCCAAACATAGGTACTTTGGAAAAACCGGTTTTTAAGGCATAACACAGTGCGTATGAAGGTGCTTTGACTTTTGTGTCAGAAACTAAATTTGGACATAGTGCATTTCATTACCCTAGGTTAGGAAACTTCATTTCACTTTTCAATAAAATCTAAAATGCAGCCGTTTTTGAGAATTATAGATTTGAAAATTTCAAGTTCAATTTTTATCCACTAGGAGTCTGTCATAAAACCTCTATATCTATGATTTATTTAAGACTAAATTTCCGTGACCTTAGCAAAGCAGCTGGTAAAAAAAGACATTGATTAACTCACTTCAGGAGTGGTTTTATGAAGAACTTTATAAAAACAAACTTGTTCAAAATTTTAAATAAATAATCTTTGATTTTCTTGTCATGATTATGCGGTAACTCCTAATGGATAAATATTGAACTTGAAATTTTCAAATCTAATTTTCTGAAAAACGGCTGCATTTTAGATTTTATTGAAAAGTGAAATGAAGTTACCTAACCTAGGATAATAAAATGCACTATGTCCTAATTTAGGTTCTGACACAAAAGTCAAAGCACCTTCATACGCACTGTGATAATTTGTTGAGAATTGCTAAACATTATTTAAAACTCCCCAACCCAATGAAGAATTTAAGATATAGATTATTAATTTCTTTTAATGGCAAGTGGGTTATATTAAGCAATACTTTTGTTCCATTAAAAAAAAACACCCTGTATATTGGGTTCAATCCCATGTGGACTGAATTCTTAGTTTTAAAAACAAATATTTTTTTTTCAAATTTGAGAAACAATTTTTTAGAAAATAATTATTTTTTCTCAAGTTTTGTTATAAAGCATATTTTATAAAATAATTTCTACAATAAAAAAAAAAACTTTTTCAAAACTTTTTTTTTATTTTCTAAAAATTTAATTCTCAAATTTAAAAAAAAATAAATATTTTTAAAAACTGGTAATTTTACATATATAATGGTTTGAGTCACGTATGGACTGAATTCTGTGGGTTGAGTCCCGTATGGACTGAATTCCGTGGGTTGAGTCCCGTATGGACTGAATTCTGTGGGTTGAGTCCCGTATGGACTGAATTCCGTGGGTTGAGACCCGTGTGGGCTGAATTCTGTGTGGGCTGAATCCCGTGGGTTGAATCCCGTGTGGGCTGAATACCGTTGGGTTGAATCCCGCTGGGCTGAATTCCCTGGGTTGAATCCCGTGTGGACTGAATTCCAATGGAACCCAAAAAACCTATATGACATCCCGAGTAGCATACTTGACGAACTGACGGATATTGAATTATAGAACAGATTCGCTATTGCAAAAAATGCAAATATTTTGTGGTTACTTTGTATGAATGCCGTACTTTAGCAAGCAAAGCTTAGGATAAATTATCATCTACCTAGCCCATGCAGGAACAACAAAGCTGTTATATAATTATATCTATCCGTCTGTTATTCAAACTTGTTATACTTTTTTAATTAAAAATATAGTGATGTCAACTATTTAATTTCATTTGAATTATCTTATTGTTGATTTACTAAAGAGATATATAAAAGCAAATCCCGAGAGATAAGACAATGGATCATAAATTGATGTACATCTCCAATGGTTATAAACAAAAATACTCCTTTTATAGATTAAATTAAATGAAACCAACCACAATTCAATAAAAGATTTGTAGAGCTATCTATAATTAACGTTTAGCATAACTATGGATATGGTTGTGTTTGTTATTTTTCTTTCTTACTACTTTGTTTTTAACCTTAATGTCATTCCCACTAGAAGGAAACATACATATCGTAAGGGATTGGCAGCCGCAGTCGTATTCCACCGCAGGTTTTCGCTCTTTCATTTTAATACAACCAGCGTCTTATTTGACCGCAAATAATCAGACAAAATCTGGCAGTTAACATGGCGGCTGCTGGCGGCTTGATAACCGCGAAATTTAGCCGCAAACTAATCATATCTTATTAATTTTAGTCGTCAGTTGTTTAACAAAACCAGCCGCGAATCTATTAGGACAGACAGCTATCAAGCCCTGTATATTGTTACAAAACGAAAACATTTAGAGATTTTGCTATAAGTATGGAAAAACATAAATAGGTTTTTTTTCTAAAGCCAATGTCGTAACTAAAACTTACAAATCATTATTAATTTTTAAAATCGAAGCTTTTCTATAATTAGGGTCGGTCCGTCCGTACGTCCGTCCGTAACGAATAGCTTTTTTCGTTAATTTGGGCATGTAAGAATTGTCCTATCGATTTCAAATTTTGCATGGTGATTCCTTTAATAGTTAGGTACGATTTAGAAAGCAACTTTATAATCATCACCAAAATGTCCGTATGTCCATTTTAAACATGTTGATTTTTTTACTTTTTTAACAACAAATTTTTATGTGATCTAATCATCCGATTGATCTGATTTTTGGTATATTAATTCCTGGGACAACAAAGTATAATGTAAAAAGCGAAGCAACTCTATAACCAAGTCCTAAAAATGTAAGTATGTCCATAAACATTATCCTGAATCAAGCAGTTTTTCAACAAATTTACTTACAATTTTGCTTTGACTCTTATACATTTATATTATGATTATTCAGTTCTGACACTATACAAGTGTTAATATCCGTTTGTCCTACCGTTTCAGTGCTTCGCTTTTATGGATGTTGTCATCCTTGTTTTATCTGTATATCGAAAATGTAATCCTATTATATAAATCTATCTGCAACGAAGGATCTTGATAACCGCTGAACCGATTAGATTTTCCATTGTAGAGGACCTTCACATAGGTCCCGTGATGGTTTTAGGCTATTTTTCCTGCTTTTATCTACCCATTCAAAAATAACCACCCTAGAGGCTAGAGGCTCGTCATTGGGGGATGAGATATAATAAAATCTCGTTCCAATCAGAGTACCATCACAGAAGTTATATGTTATATTCAATTTTAAATGTGCGACATTAATAGTAATTAGAAGAGGAATGCCTTGGCTCAAAAAAGGCGCCACTCACTACCAGTAAATTTTATTTATATGTAATGAAATTTATAATAGTGTTTTTTACTAAAATATTTTTTATAATTAGTTCTATTACATTTTGTAGTTTAAAACAAATGCGGTACACCGACAAACGTCCTACTGCGACAAACGTCCTAATGCGACAAACCTCCTAAGCGACAAACCTCCTAAACGACAAACGTCCTAATGCGACATCTCTTAAGTAAAACCTCCTAAAATATTTTAAAAATTTAAATCTTTCACAACTTTATTTTAAAATGTCCGAATATAAATTTTAAAAAAAGAATTTAAAAAATTAAAGGTCGATTTTTGTTATGCATGATTGTATCGGGTTAAAAACCATGCCATTCGATGGCCAACGCAGACTTTGGGAAAACTGTCGGACGGATTTTTAATTTTCAGCCTGTGTGCAAAGTTATTCAATAAATAAATTCAATTAAAAATCATGTCCCTGTGTTTTATCGCCATATTGGATTTTATATTGTTAATTTGTATTAACGTTAGTGGATTTTGTTCTCAAATTTTGGAAGATTTTTTTATTTCATAATTTTTGAAAATTTTTAGGACGTTTTACTTAGGAGATGTCGCATTAGGACGTTTGTCCCTTTAGGAGGTTTGTCGCATTAGGACGTTTGTCGCATTATGAGGTTTAGGACGTTTGTCGCATTAGGACGTTTGTCGTGGTAGGAGGTTTGTCGGTGTACCAACAAATGCAATACAAACACATTTGTGAAGAGATAAAATGAACATTTGAAAGGTGAATAACATCATATAACAATATATAAATCAAGTACAAAATATGTTCTTTCTGCCAGGGATCTAAAGGGATAAGACAATGGCAGATAAATTGATGCATACCCCTAATATTGTGCGCAAAATTACAACACCCCCCCCCCCCTTAAAGTTGTTAAACCAAAAGTTAAGAAAACGTTATTATACAAAATCTGTACACTTTCTAAAGAATAATATGGCCGGATTGTTCATCCACTGTTTACCAATTGGTCGATTTTTAGAGTATGTATCTAGAATACATATATTCCCAAGTTACACCAACAGATCTATAGTATAGATGTAAATAACTACCTTTACTCTCTTTTTCACTGACCTTTTTAGTCTGCTACCAAATTGTTTTCTGCTACTTGGCTGTGTTAATATAACCGACACCCTTGGTTAATTTTCAATTACCCCAATTAAGAGTCAGCGCAAGGACACTGCGATGGGGAGATACAGTTATTTAACCCCTCCCCCCTCTAGTTTTTTAATCTAATGTTACAGCCTTCTCAAACAGTTAAAATTAAAAGGTAATACCCCCAATAAATCTAAGGTGTAAAATAGTCATTCCCATATAAACGACCCCTTAAATAGTGGATGTAAATATTCATTTATTTCCCTGGTATCTCATTTATATACCTGGTATGATTTTAGAAGATTTTTAATTTTTTTTGGAAGATTTTAGAATTTTTATTAATTACTAAAAGAAAGAAAATTTATACCAGGGAAATAAATGAAATAATTCCTAAACAAAAAACTGGACAGGAATACCCCATTTAATCTTTTAATGTAAATGATAACATATTGCTATGAAATTTAACGTTGCTTCTACTAGAACATGCAAGAATTGAATCTCTGGTCTCAACTGGGTTTCATTTCATCAAAGAATTTATAACAAAGTAATTTGTTATATTATTTTAATGATTTTTTTTTAATAGATCCCCAATAATAAAATTGAACTAACCATGAAGACAGTTGAAGGACATAATAGGTTAGAAAGAATAAACATTTTGGCAAATAGGAGCATTTTTTTAAATTACATCCTTACATTATGAGTCAGCCATAAATAGTTGATCTTTTTAGGAGGAAGTAGCTTTCTGGTAATTATATCGTCAAAATGTTCGTCGCCAGTATTATAGGATCAATGATAAGTGACTAAATAAAATACAAAAAAATTCGTCTACCAGAGAATCCTTTTTAAGTCGGATGATTTGTGCTTGACAGACAATCTTAGGGTAATATTTTTTTCCGTATTTCCTTTACATTTGACCGCCAGAGGTTCGTATGGTCGGTAATAGTAAATATAGTTATCTAGTAGATTCGCAATGAGCATATCAAAATATCAAACGCTTTGTTAAAGTCTAACTATCTTTAATTTTCATGCATTATCAAAATGGTTAATTTGAACTATAATTCTTAACGGATTACATTAATATATCACAAATGAAAATATTTTTGTTCATTCCAATCCTAATTGAATTTTATACAAAAACCAATGCCGGAGTAAGTTTATATGTACATATTGGAAGGCTTTATATTTACATTACATTGTTCCCTCCCTCCCTTTTTTAAATACCGTTTTGTGTAAACTTTAATTATATAAAAGCTTTGCTTTTGAAATTAATACTTTTACGCCTCAATTATTATATAACTTTTGTATACAATTTAGTTTAAATTTAGAAACTGAGTTAATATGAAATCAAACTCAGTGAACTCACGTTTAAAACCAGAATAAACGAAAAGGTAAAGAGAAAAATTTGTTTATATATTATTCATTACAGCGCTTCTACTTTATGACTTTGTTTTATATGCATGTCTGTATGTTTGATGATTGTAACCAATATATATTATCATTACACCGACAAACCTCCTAAAGGGACAAACGTCCTAAAACGCCTAAAGGGACAAACCTCCTAATGCGACAAACGTCCTAAAGGACAAACCTCCTAAAGGGATAAACGTCCTAATGTGAAAAATCTCCTAATACGACATATTTTATGTAAAACCTCCTAAAAAATTTTTATTTTTAAATCTTCCAAAATTTAAACAAAAAATCTTCCAAAAATTATGTACTAGCTGTGAAACAATGTAAAAATCCTATCCAATATGGCGATAAAACACACAGGGACGAAATTCAAAACCGAAATCTATTTCTTGAATAACTTTGTCCACAGGGTGAAATTTAAAAATCCGTCCGATAGTTTACCCAAAGTCGGTGTTGGCTACCCAACGGCATGGTTTCGAACCCGACACAACCTTGCATTAAAAAAATGTACCCTTACCTCACATTTAATAAATGTGATATCACTTGAAAAATTTTTTAGGAGGTTTTACTTAAGAGATGTCGCATTAGGAGGTTTGTCATTTAGGACGTTTGTCGCTTAGGACGTTTGTCGTTTAGGAGGTTTGTCGGATTAGGATGTTTGTCGCATTAGGACGTTTGTCGTAGAAGGACGTTTGTCGGTGTACCTATATTATCTACACGGTCAGACTGTTGTGATAATGAAATAAAATTATATTTGTTGGTTCTTTTATCTATGAGCTAGAATATGTGAAAGGAAACATTATGTATAATATTTAAAACTAAATATTATGAATTTGATATTAGTAGATTAAATGAATTATACAAACAATATAAACAATAATAAAATATCAAAAAAAGTACCATTTATAAACAGACAGACGGATAGAATAAGCTATTTTGTTTAAGAAAAACTTTTGAATGTCATTGCTGCGCTTCTTTTAGACATTAAGTATTTTGGTACTTGCTTACATGTGGTAGACTGGAGCAACGAAAACCAGTATTTTTTAACACTTTTTATTAATCTACGATTATTTTAGCCTCGAGAGGATTTGTTAACCTCTCGCCCTACGATAAAAAAAACCTGTCACTTTCTTGGAAGTACGGCATTTTTTAACCTAAAAAATAAATTCATATCCCTTTTTAGGGTATCTCCCATCATCCTCTTTACATGGGCGATACTAGAGGCTACTGACAAGGCCACTAGTCCTTCAAAAGTATTTTTGTTACATAAGACATTGAATGTTAAAGAAATATGAGAGAGAAGCCTATTTTCTTTTTACCCTGTGGGTACAGTACAAACTAAAACAAGGATAAAAAACTTTATATAGTTGGCCAGCCTTAGAAAGATTTTTTTGTATAAATTGGTGGATTTTTCTTTTAACATTCAGAGTGCATCTACTCTATAGATTTATCCAACGTATGATATGTTCTATGACCTAATAAATCATAAAATTTAAGGAACTAAAAATTCGTTTGATTAAATATTAATTTTTGGATCATGGAATGAAAACGAAGTAGCAAGTTTCGTCGTAACCTAAAAATAACCTATCAAAAGCTACTGGGAAAATACGACGAAACTCGCTACTTCGTTTTCTTTCCATGATCCCAATTGTCTACTTTTACAG
Organism: Acartia tonsa; assembly: GCF_053477335.1. Lineage (NCBI taxonomy): Eukaryota > Metazoa > Arthropoda > Copepoda > Calanoida > Acartiidae > Acartia > Acartia tonsa. The sequence goes on along the minus strand of NC_137269.1, from coordinate 33,525,033 downwards.
GCCTAAAATTATAAAGTAAATAAATGTTTATAAATCTTGTTATCCTTTTTTATTTACATTTTATCTAAATTTAACTGTCTTTAAACAGTATGATTAAATAAGTCTTGTTTTTACTATTCGAAAGCTTTTTCATTCGATTATTCATGTTTCTACATCTAAAGTAAATTACAGAGCTACTACACTGTACAATTCTATGGCCAAACATTCACATTTTCCTTTTTTTTAACCTTAGAAAAAAGATAAAATAAAACAGAAAATAAATCCCACAATAATATTATTCAAGTGAAGGCTGCTGCAATGTCAGGCCCGTGATCTTTGATTGTATGTCTAGAAAAAAATGTTGAATGATTGCTTATGAACATTAAAATGGTTGTTACTTTTTTGGTACTGATAACGCTCGATCATTTAATACCTTGGGATTTAAATATCCATTTATGCTAAATTTTGTTTGCTTAAATAACTCATTTACAGTTTTATAAAAAGGGCCAATACTAAATAATAAAAAGTAACTGGTCTTGTTGTTTAAACTTTAAGCAATTTGCTATTTATAATATCTAAAGAAATTGGTTTATACAGTAATTTATGGAAGCTGAACTTTTACGAAGTTAGGACATCATTTGATAACAATGGTTATGGTAGTATAGTCAGAGATCTTAAGGGATGTGACAATGAACGATATGAGATGCACCTCAAATTACGAGAAAACAAATTACCTCATTCTGTAGATTAAAATTATTGGTTGAAATGTTTCAACACTGGAAGTTTGTACACTCAAATCCAGATTTAAAATAAATTTATAAGATTTTTAAGAGCCAGCAAATGAAAGATTAGGCTTTTAAAAGTAAAATTTTGGGCATCAATATTTTCAGTCTAATGTCCTTTTCCATCCTGATCAGTAGTGGAGAAACATATAGATCTTTTTCCAACAACAAAAAAAAACTTTGTGAAAGAAAAGCTGGAGCAATACTTGGAAATTTGTCCCAAACTTACAATACAGGTTAAATTAGCTTCATAGTAGGAAAAGTAAGCAAACAGAGTAAGAATCAGGGATATAAAGATGGGACAATGGGGTATTCCTGTCCAGTTTTTTTGTTTAGGAATGAATATTTCTTCCTAAACAAAAAACTGGACAGGAATATCATTCTCATTTAAACAAAAACTCATTTTTATGCTAAAATGTGGTTTAATTTTGGTTTTTAAATTTCATTTGTTTCCCTGGTATAATTTTTCTTTCTTTTAGTAATTAATAAAAATTCTAAAATCTTCCAAAAAATTTAAAAATCTTCTAAAATCATACCAGGGATATAAATGAGATACCAGGGAAATAAATGAATATTTACATCCACTATTTAAGGGGTTGTTTATATGGATGTGGAAAATTACGACTAGAAGCAATTTATAGTGCCTAGAGGGGATAAGTCTTCAAACTTTTTTTATTGTCACTGTGAAATAAAGAACTTCTTACGATAATTAACTGATAGCAAACTTTATTAAATTTGGATAATCAGAAATAAGTCTAAGAAAAATTTGTAGGTTAGCTCTTTCTGATAATACTATAAATAGTCTGTCATTGGTTACAAAAGGTATTACTTAAATAATTAGATACCATGATTCAACTTTAGTGTCTGCTAATATTCAAGTTAATTATGTTCATTAAGCTTTGTCTGCTATAAGACTAATTTTCAACTGCATTCTATGCCCTAGTAACCAATAATACGTTTTATTGGCTGTACTTCTAGACCTAGACAAACAAAAGAATTAATTTTAAATGAATTGCCATATCCTTATATCCCTGGTAATAACCCAAACCAGAAGCTGTGATTTGCAAATTTAATTGAAAATTTAAACAACCAAAAAATGTCCAACAGAAGCAACTGTAATCCAAGTAAACAAAAGTCTGTCCATCTGTCCTTTTATCTTAAGCCAAAAGTACTGCTAACCGCTGGGCCGAATAGAAAATGTACTTTCTGGTCATACCTTGGTTTTAAGATAACTACAACCTTTCATAAAAAAAACCACACCTCCACCTCAGAAATAAAATAAATATCATGGGATTGTATTATAGAATAGTTTTGCTACTAACTAGTTTTGGTTACATAAATGTTTATCTAGCTTTTCCTGGATTTAGACTATATTGTGTGCTAAAAGTCTAAAAGCTTAGTATAATTAGTAGAATAATACACGGAAAAGAAGTGTGTTTAGAAGACTGTATTTTCTATACAATAAGCATCTTTTTCGTACTACAGTTTTTCTATAAAAAGGGTTTGTGCGAAGGTTTGTCAATAATTGGCGTCAATACTAAAAAAACAGTCCTTTTAAGAGTAAAACTATTTGACATTACTGTCCATAAAAAAAATAGATCCTTATTATAAAGTAACAGGATGTATATATGTTCCTCTCTCTGTATGTTTGTACCCAAGGATCTTAATAACCGCTGAACCGATATGGTTCCATAGGGTAGCTTCCATGAATCCATAGGTCTTTGGAAGGTTAATAATTATATTAGGGAAGGGTACCACTAACCTTCCAAGAGAAATCGCTCCTAGAAAAATTAACCCTATCTCAAACAAAATCTTTTAAATCTAAATTTAAAAATTGGGTTATCAAATTCAACTCCCCCTCTTTAAATGCTTCTTGATGTCTGTAGGGGCGTAGCCGCTAGTCTTATAAAAGGTATAGATTTATGTAAGATTCTTAAGCAATAATATAGACTGTTATTTAGAAGGGATATAGAGGGATAGAAATATGAAAAAATATATACTCGAAAGACACACAGCCACAGCTTTGCCGAATTTGCCGCTACCAGAATTCTGCATTGCAATTCGCAGCTACCCAACAGATATGTACAGCAGCCGAGCAGACTTCTTCATAATCTGTAGTTGAACTGAAACTGTTTTAAGGTTTTTGAAACTTCCAAAAATCCGTGGAAATATTTATCGTTTGTTTGATTATTAGGAATTAGTGCTTGATTGACACTTTGAGGTAAAGCACTGATTAATTTATATTTTAATTGCTAAAACTATCCCTTACTCTCAATAGAGTTAGGGTAATTTTGTTGTTAATATTTTTAGTTTATGTCAAGTGTGTATAATAATTCACTGTTTAATGGCCCATTCACACATAACACTTTTTTGTTACGCCTATTTAGCATCAAAGCTGCTCAAACAAACGTATGTCTGTACTTCTGTCTGTCTGTTTATAGAGCTGTAGTTAAAATTAAATTTCCTAGGAAAACTATAATATTTTTAGAAAATCAACATCCAAAAGGAGAATTGGTTTAATCCTACTATTTTTTGTTTAAAATATCTCAAATTCGCCTTTCTTGCTTTATTGAACTAGCACCCTAATATCGTATTTCACAGAATTAAAAATATTTCAACTCATAGAATTCTTGTGAATCTATCTGCCTAAATTAAGATTGAAGTGTTTCATAGAATCTTTACACCTATCATTTTATTTTGAACAGATTTCTGCGTAAGAATACTAGGTTTTCAACCTTTTTGGTTTCATAATCTATTTTAGATAAATCAATCTCTAAGGTTAAAAAATATCTGTCTTTTTTACTACTACGTGGTATTTTAGATATAATAAAGTGTGATATTTACAGACTTAAACGGACGGGCGTCAACATAGAATAACTTTGCACTTTAATAATACACAAATGAATAGTATATAAGTTTATTATTATTACAAGTGGCAAAATAAGATTAAATATATTTTAAGTAGATAGGTAGGTAGCAATTAATATGAGTTATGTGAGCCAGGGAGTAAGGGAGGGGACAATGGGCAATTAATTCAATATAGGAGTTATCAAAGAAAGGGCATGAAATCCAGTTTAATCCAATAAATTTGTAGGAAATTATAAAGGGATTGTTAATTGAATAATAGATTTCCATAGCGTCATGTAAAGTGAAATCACAACTTGTTTTTGATGAAATATATTGATTTGGTTTTATGGTGTGATTTTTATATTACAAGATTATGGACCCGGCCAGATGCTAGCAAGAATATGACTGCCCCTTTTTATTATCTTTATTTCTCTTGCCCCTTGCCCCCATCTCCCTTATCCCTTCTCCCCGTCTGCTACATTCCAAACTAACACAACGAGTAGTTATTTCCCATGTCCCCACTTCCATTATCCCTTCTCCCCGTCTGCAATATTCAAAACATACACAACGAGTAGCGGCATTTCATGCGCAAGTCCCCAAACACTGCGACTCTGATAGGAAATTGACAACATATTCATATGTGCTGTACTAAATCAATCATTACTTGGACTAATTTAATTAAATTAGTTTTTTTTTAGGTTTTTGAGAATTCATACAACCCCCTTAAGTTATTCATTACAATAAAATACAATTTTAAAATTTATTTACTGTGTAAATATGCAAAAATATAACGTTTTTACTGACAATTAGGTTGATTTTTACTCAAAGCATATTTCTTGTAGACAATAAAATGATTATAACTTTCGTTCTATTTAAGATAAATTGATGAAATTAAAAGTATATTCAATTTTATTATGCTGAGAAGTCACTCATTGATTTTCAGAAATAATAAACCCCTTTGAGTGGGGGAGGGGGGGGGCCTTGAGTATCGAAAAAAGAAACTATTGTAAATTTCTTTTCTATTGTGGGTTTTAATGATTCATATAGCAGCCAAACTGTTTTTAGGCAATACCCATTTGTCTGTCTGTCTGTCTGTCCCTCTGTCTGTCTGTCCTTTTGTCTGTCTGTCCCACCACTTGTCTGTCTATCTGTCTAACTGCCTCTCTTTTGGATTTCAATGAATCATCTAGCATAGCCTAATTGTAATTTGTTAATGCCTCAAAGACTGTCTATTACTATTTACCTGTCCCTCTGTCTGTCCGTCTGTCTATCCCTCCGTCTGTCTGATCATTCACAGGTTCTCTATTGGATTTTATGTAATTAATTGTCTATTATAGTCAAACTTTGATAATTCTTCTTGCCTGTCTGTCTGTCTATCTGCTGAGTTTCTACCCTTGGTCTAACAGACTGATTCACTTAATTTATAAAAAAATAGATTTAACTAATAATATGGTGGTATCTTGCACCAAGAGATACACAAATAACCTTGTGTTGAAAAAAAACAAATAAAAAATTATTCAATTTCTTCTATGAAAAAAAGTGTAATACATGTTCCTTAAATCTCTTTGTACATCAAAAATATGTTTCAAATTTATAATATCAGGTTATATTCCATTAATTTATTAACAACTAAATTTTTTGACACCCAACTTATGACTTTTAACAGCCCCCTTAAACTAAAATCAAGGGTTATTTTATTAAGATTTTATCAAAACTACTTTACATAAGAAATTTATTACATTTCAAAAATTTTTTTATAAAAAGAGGATTGGGATATATCTCCCTCCCAACATTAACTTTGAGCACTATTGTAAAATATATTAAAAGTTATAAACATATATCTATCAAGATCATTAAAGGAATTAATTCAAGTTTAAGGGGGGGGGGGTTAATGCAACCATCTCGTAATCAATGCGCAAATTGCACTTAGAATTCGAATTTCGTTACAAAACTTGGCATGAGTAATCCTTGGTATATCTATTTTCCCAAAATGAAACAAAAAGTTGGAAAAGTGATGGCTAACAGCTGGCGGCTTAGTCGTTTAGCCGTTTTTGGGCTATATTCAGGGCAAAACTATCATTAATTACATAGGAATCAACTTTTTAAAACATATTTTTGCTTTAAATATCCATTTTTAAAATTTCTTGTACCAGCTGCTAATTGGCTAGAACTGGCTGAAAATGGCTGGGAGCGGCTAAGAGTATGAAGAGTAGATAGGGCTTGTGACATGTCTAGGGGTAGGTTTTTATTGGTACCAAGCTCAAAAATACTACTATAAATAGTGGGGGTCCATCCATTTGGCAGCTGGGGCTGTTACACAGACTGTTAAAAACCTACCTAAAGACATGTCACAAGCCCTATCTACTCATTCTACTCTTGGCCGCTCCCAGCTGAGCTGCGGCTGTTAGCAAGCTGCCATAAGGATGTTGTGTGGTATTTTTGAGCTCAGCACCCATAAAAACCTACCCTTAGACACATCAAAAGCCCTATCTACTCATCATACTCTTGACCACTCCCAGCTGTTTCCAGCCAGTTCTAGCTGTTAAGTGGGTGGTACTGAAAATTAAAATATGGTTATTGGTATAATTTAACATACATTAAACCAAAAGTATGTTTAAAAAAAAAAAAACCTACCCTAGACATTAAGAGATATAAATTTTCCGGAATTTTAATGTAGGGAGTAGATTTGAAATCTGCATCAAATTTTAAGGATTTTTTATAAAATTCGTTTTTTGTAAAATTCTTTATCTACATATCTAATACATTTTAAGTTAATTAATTTTGACCAATAGGATAGGTGGATTTTAAACTACCTGCGCTCTAATTGGTTGAATGATGTACGACATCCAATCAGAGCGCAGATTTTTTAAATCCACCAATCACAGATGCCAAAATTAATTAACTTAATTTGTATTTCCGCTTTTAGATAAAGAATTATACAAAAAACGAATTTTATAAAAAATCCTTAAAATTTGATGCAGATTTCAAATCTACTCCCTACATTACAATTCCGGAAAACTTATATCTCTTACTAGACATGTCACATCTTCCAAAGTCAAAATTGCATAAATATATATAATACAATTTTTGAGGTCACAATTTACTATAAATACTAACACTATCTGTGTAAAAACTTTGAGGGAAACCCCAAATAAAATTAATGGTCTTCTTATCAATAAAGGGGGTTTAGTGTTGGAAGGTGAGCAAAATTGATTGAATATTGAGCTAAAATTTTGAAACTGCCTGGTTACAGTAGTTACTGAATCTAAATGAAAACCAAATTAAAATTTTTATTTTTAAGTTATGTAAGAAAAACTCTGCAAAAATGGAATTTGACTTTGCAGATTACTTGCTACACCTTCATATGTTATAATTGAGACTGCTCCATTTTTTTCGTAAATTTCAGGTTTATATTGACATACTAGAATTGAAATTTTGTAAAAATCTTTAAAATTGAGATCACACAAAAGAACTAAAAAAAAAATTTTTTTTGCAGATTTAAAAAACTTTGCAGTGCTCATGAGGTCACAATTATTGCATCACTGAAAAATATTTAGCATGGGTCATTTTTTTGCTTAAATCAACCAATTTTTACTGGGGGCAAAACTTTTATCAAAATTTTTCCAGGGTGGGATGATTTAATCTACAATATATACTTTTGGCTGTTGACAGCTGTTCTCAGCCATTTTTGACAGTTTTTAGCTGTTATGACAGCGAAATCTAGAAATTAAAAAAAGTTCTTTTAGTAATATGTCCATGACATAAAGTTATAATGTTAATTAAGAAAAGTTTAATTCCATGGAAATATTCAATTTTTTATATCCTTATAAGCCATTACCCAGCTGCCACTATTTTTGGTAGTATTTTTCAGCTCAGCACCCATTAAAACCTATCCCTAATGGATGATTCCTACATGATTATTGATGGATTTGCCCTGAAAATAGCCCAAAAACGGCTAAACAGCTGAGCAAACAGTGCCATTTGTGCATTGATTACGTGATGGTTGCCTTAACCCCCCCCCCCCCTTAAGCTTAACTTTTTGTTAAATTTTGAAAAACAGGCCTACCAAGGATTACACGTGCCAATTTTCATAACAAAATTTGGATTAATTGATTATGGGATGGTTGCATTAACTCCCCCCCCCCCCCTACATATGTATGAGAGCTTCCTCATGTCCCAATTTACTAATTAAAAGTTGTACAGTACAGTTGTACAGAATATTGCAAGATTATTTTAGTAAAGTCTGGTAATTAATTTATCTAAAAATAGATAGCATATAATTATCTGAATCTGTGACTTGCTTATATACACCCTCCTTAAACACCCCCAACCCCACTTTATTTTAAGGGGTGTAAATTTATTTCCTTTACACCCCCTTGGAATTTATAGAGGGGTGTATCTGAGGGTGTAGGCTCTTGTCAAGAGGGTGGACATGGGTGAAAACCTAGGGAGGTGTATCCATCCCCCTTAATTTTACAAGGGTGGTGTAAACAACCCCTATACCAACCTTTTGCACGCCTTTGATCTTAACTATACTTTCAGAGTCCATAACGTTGTAAATTCTGTAATTATTCTACAAAAATTATCTTCCTAAATTGATATATAATTTTCGGGGTGACGTGGGGTGGACTAAACATTAAAATTTTATGGAAAAAAAGATATCTTTAGAACATTCATGACTTGAAATTATCCCCCCTTTGTACTCAATACGCATTTTTTATTCTAAGTGCGTCAATTTTGCGTCTAAAGATACCCTTAGTTTAAGCATAAATTTCTCCAAAAAATGATGAAAAAAGATAAATTTTTTTTTGATAAAATGATAAAAGTATATGTAAAATAAAATAAACAGCAAAAAAAATGATAAAATTACGTTAAATAGACCGAAAATTAGAGCATTTTGTATGCCTTATAAAATGCGTATTTCTCATGAAAATTGTTACGATTTGGTGTGTTGAGTAAAACTTTTATAAGTTTCCCATTTTTATAAGTGAGCGAGCCGCCGTGCAAACTCAGTCAGAAACTGCTAAATTCTTGCACATTCCCTTTAAGCCAGTCCCCAGAGTCTGAGACTCCTAAAAATTAAATATTCGATCCATTGCCCCTCCCTTACTCCCTGTATGTGAGCAGCCTAGCTCTGTGGCTGGGGCTGCAACGATCCTGTGGACACAAGGTTCTTCACAGAATAACAAACAAAACACAACTGGCCTGCCAACATACCAAGTACCCAGGAATGTCAGCTTCATACATATTACATTGACGTAAGAATGAATCCAACAATACTCAGTACATCAGGAATCAAGGAACTAAATATCACAAAAGAGTACTTTTTTTTAAGAGTGTAACTCTAACCTCCCAAGAATAATCAACTCAAGAAAAGATTACCCCAACAAAAAAGAGTTATTTTTTTATTTTGATAATAGTAGCAATTCCTTATTTGGTACAGACACGCAGAGGTTATAAAAAATTATAATAAAAATCATTTACAGTCTTTATTGTTATTTACATAATTTATAATCGTTAGGTATTTCCCTTTAGAAATCACTTAAGCTATAACGCAACTAGATTTTTTTTCACTTACATAGGATTGCAGACAAAAGCAGGTTATAAAGTATTTGAGTAATAATATCACAGTATTGTTTCAACCTGGTTGTTTGGGTGTTACCACAGTTACATAAAAATTAAAGAACCACTACAATATTCGATGTTCTTAAAGATAAGCATACTGTAAAATCAGCAAATATGCACATGTGTCTGCAAATTACTGATTGAAAGTTCAATACTGGTACACCTTGTAAATTTGTATTATAAATTAAATAATAAACAATCAAAGGTTAATAATCAAATTATCATGATAGTTCTCAGAAGGTTAAATTAAAGTCCAAGATTCACAACATATTTAGTTTTTTTCTTCGTACTTGTTTTTAAAGTTTTTTAACAACATACATTGGTTTCTATTTTTTTCCATGGCTTACGATTTGCAAAAAAAAATTTATAAAACAAATTCGAATGAAGAAACATGTGTATTAATATTTCCTTTAATCTTAAAAGCTGTTTATAGCTGTTTTTGTTTAAAAGATGTTAAAAACAGGTTTTTTATGTGGAATTGATTGTACAATAAAATCCTGTTATGTGGTGAAAAGTTTCTATACAACTTTAGGGATGCTTCAATAAATTCTGGATTTTACAGGGAGAAGAGAACATGGAAGTGTGCCATTGTATATATATTCTCTCATATATGATGGGCTATCTGTAATGTAAGTAGTTCATAAGAAGGGTATATTTTTTTTTCTTAAACAATGTTTTTATGTCAAAACTATACATGGTTGAATCCTTATCAAAACTAAAACCTGAAGATTTTTTAAAAAGTCTAAGACAGCTTTGGTGACCATTGTTAATGCTTGTTTCAATTTATTTATTGTAAAAAATCATTTATTTTAATATAAAAAAAATTTAAAAATTTTTCTTTTTACCTAAATATTTAAAAATTATTGTATACTTTTCAATCTTTGCCTGAATGATATTTTGCCTCTCTTACAAAAACCTTTTTCACTTTTCTTTAAACAAAATATCAAGAGATATATTCATTCAATGTTTGTTCATTCAAAATAAAAACATAAGCATTAATGATACAAAGTACTAGAATGTTGGTCTGCACTGTTAGAACATCCTTACAAAAGATTGGTTGTATTATTTACCTTCTATTTTAGTCAGATTTTCTTTCCCTTCAAGCAAATAGCGAGCGCAGAAACACCCCCCCCCCCGCTACCTTATTTAAATAAGAGAAGGATAGTTGTTTTCTTTGTACTTAAACACTGCAGGGAACCTTAACCATGCAGAGCCTCTACCTGAAGTTCATTAACACTTCTGGGTTTGTTTTACTATTGACTCTAGGGGCATGGTGACGCTTCGGGCACAAGTCCTCTCCACGTCACCTTTGAACATACTCTGCGTTTTAAAGTGCAGAGTAACGCGCTCAATCGCCTAGGGTATTAACACCCATCAGACAACCAACTTTTTGATTGCACGACCTTTGTCTGAGAAGTCCTAACTGTGCATGATAATGAGTTGAGCCTGTTTTGGGCCAAGGCATTCCCCCTTCTCTAACTATTTATGTCGCGCATCTGACCTAGCAGCAGTAGGAACCATTTTTAACGTCTTCAGTTATGACGCGGTGTCGGACCGAGATTCGAACCTATCACCTTCCGGACGACGAGCAGATGTGCTACATGTTGAGCCACGGTCGCGGGTATAACCCTTCTGGGTTGCTCTGCACCCAATACAACCTAACCTGACCTATAGTAAAACAAAAACAAACGAAAACATACCTTACATTACACATAATTTTTTCCCCCTCCATGTCCACTTTTTCTTTATTTCGTTGACATCTACTACAATACCATTGCGATTTATAAAATAAAAAGTTTTAAAATATTTCCTATGTTAAATTTTAGCTGTATTAAATGGAATGCCTATACTATAAATCAAAAATGTATGCTAGATCATACCAGTCGCAAAAAATTGTCTTCAAAATATTTCATATTTTTATTCACTTAGGTGCATGTTTATACTTGAAAGGTCTGTCTGTCTGATGTGAAAGATCTCAGGAACAGAAGTATAATTACTTGAGGCTGAGCTGTTTAGAAACCGTGGAACCAAAGATATTTCAAATGAAACTTATAAACCTTTAAGATTTTTTTTACATTTTTGATCTGCTAAATAACTAAACTTGTTTCGCATTCAAAAACATTGAAAATGTTTAGTTTATTTATTACTAAAACAAAGATAACAACCTCCATAAAAGCGAAGCTCTGGAATAGTATGACAAACGAACATTAACTCTTGTAGAGTGTCAGAATTGAATAATTAGAATAAAAATGTATAAGTCGAAACAAAATTGTAAGTAAATTTATGGAAATACTGCTTAAAAACAGTTTACTATTAAAGGGCATACTTACATTTTTAGGACTTGATTTTGTAGATGCTTCGCAATAACATTGTACTTTGTTGTCCTAGGAATCAGTATTCTAAAAATCAGATCAATCGTACAATTTCATCACATAAAAAATATGTTGATAGAAAAGTTAAAAATCAACATTTTTTAAATGGACGTACGGGATTCTAGTAACGACTATAGAGTTGCTACGCTTTCTAAATCATACCTAACTGTTATAGAAATCCTCATGCGAAGTTTGAAATCGATAAGACAATTCTAACATGCCTAAATAAACGAAAAAAAGCTATCCGTTACGGATGGACGAACCTACCCTAATTATAGAAAAGCTTCGCTTTTAAAAACATCTTTTTTTATACAAATATTGTTTGATATGTTAGCTGTTTGTTGCCTCACTTGTTATAGACATAGCCTATTCTTACTTATTTTACTTATTATTCTGTACTTAACAAGGAAAAATCCGTTCAATGGAAAAAGCAGAGTAGCTTTTTTGTACTGACTATTATTTTCAAAAAATTGTAAAGTAAATTGATGTACATTGGAGGTTAAGTTAATGATGATAAAAAAAATTATGTAGTAAAATAATTTTTGAAACATTAAGAAACTTTGAAGCCAACGAATGGTCACCAATGTAATTTAAAGACAAAAAGTCTTTTACCCACCTATTAGAATATATATTTCAATGATAGGTTACAGAAAATGGACGTTAAGACATTATTGAATATGGAAAAGCTTCACTCCTTATAAACTTTAAATAAATGAAAGTTATGACAAAAATTAAGAAATATGTTTCCTCTATTTTAAGAATTTAATTGGTAAACTTTGAAACTGTTTTAATTTAACTCAAGGGTAAGTAATATATTTCTACTACTATTCTCGAGAATAAAACTTTTATATGGGTCTTGGTATGTTTACGCTGGTCTGTCACAAGGAAAATTATGTCCATAAATAAAGCAGCAATGTCTAGCTTACAACATTTCTGATGAAAAACAACCAGTGGACGAAAAGTTGAAGTTGCGATGATTTTATTTTATTTTGTGTCAAAAGAAAAGATTTTTTACCTGCCTTTTTTTAATAAGATTCTGCTCTATTTCTTTCTTGATTCTTCGGTCTGTCTTTTGTGCTTTTTCCATACTTATCATTAATACGGGAGCTTGGCTCATTATGGATGTTTTCAATTTTATTTTTAAGTCAACAGTCTGAGAAAAAAAACAAATAAAAATGAACCTTTGTTGAAATATCTAAAGAACCCTCGATTTGGTTTAAGGGGGGTGTCATAAATTGTAAAGGGACTGTCAATATCTGTAAACCTGCTGGCAAAACCCTGTGCACACACCTGTACCAGATACTTAGGTTACGAATAAATACATTGCCTTCCTTGTATATTGTTAAACAAATGTTTTGTTTATGTCTGCCTGCTTTATATTATTTTTCCATTTTATAAATCCATTTTCTTATTATCATTCTTATTTATATTAAAAAGATTATGTACTGTATTTTTGTACTTTGACTTGTGCAAACAAACAAGTGCGAAAATATCCATTACATGCAAACACAAGGATTTAGAAATACCTATAAATCCTTTTATTGTAATGGAGTAAATATATAGGTATCTACGTCTGTTCAAGTCATATAAGGTTAAGCAACACCCAATAAACAAACAACTCTGTGTTTGCTCGAAATTTGGCTTAAAGTCCTAACTGTGCATGGTAATGATTTGCGCCTGTTTCGGGACAAAGAACTCCTCCAACTCTATTTGATAATAGGATACCATGGTATTTGTTATATTATCAGATTAGAGGAATTTAACAAATAAAAAATTAGCATTTATTGACAGACACACCTATCTGATATGAAATATTTTCACAGAATATAAATATATGTTTTTGGATGGATTTCAAATTAGCTCCATATTTGCCAAATGTTTATCTGCATATAAAATATGGCGAAAAAACAATCAAGATTTTTGCAAAACATTCTACAGCTACTGAACAAACAAACTAGCGGTTTCACCACTAGCATTATATTTAAAGGTGGGTGGAAGGGAGGGGTCAAACATAAAATAGCCTTAAACCATCCCGACACCAAAGTGTTAGTTTCCTAAATTAAAGAACATTAGAATAGAATAGATTTTGAAATGTAAAAAACCAAGAATCTTTACATCTCAAGATTCATAAATTATCAAAAATTTCTGCGTTGATGACAGAATAGCATTGAATTATTACCGGATTTCTTTATCATATTCAGTTTGTTCCTATTAAAAGTACTGATTCTCTTGTTTTATCTTTAATGTTCTCATTAGACTTTGCTATCGTAGATGTTGTCATACTTGTTTTTTTACCAAAACAAGGAATATAAAAGAAAAGATAGAAATAATATCTGAGAATTATTTTGAATTATAATAAAGGAAAATATGATTAATTGTACTCAATGTAAAGGTTAGGGCTAGATTAGAGTTCAGTCAAGGGATACTCTCACAGTTACAATCACTTCCTGGATGAAATATATCGACTTGCGAGATTTTTTTTTTGGGGGGGGGGAAGCTCATGAAATTCGATATTCTTTTTTATATGAGAAAATCAGAAAATTATGTTACTTTACCTTTTAAAAAACTAAAATGAGAGGCAAAAATATTACTGAATGGGTTTTTATGACCCCCTCCCCCTTTCCTAGGAATTGGGTTTAGTGTCTATATTTCCGATAAGATTTCGTAAAACAGTTAGGGAGTTGAATCCATTTTTATAGAAGCAGAAATATAATCTATGATTATGGTTTGGACCTTCTAAAACTGTAATCTACCTTTCCACTTTCCCCTCTCTTGGTGAAGATATCTTCAACGCCGATACGATTTTTGAAATGTAAGATTCTACTTTCCCTTCTCTTGGTGAAGATATCTTCAACGCCGATACGATTTTTGAAATGTAAGATTCCACTTTCCCCTCTCTTGGTGAAGATATCTTCATCGCCGATACGATTTTTTAAATTTAAGATTCCACTTTTGCCTCTCTTGGTGAAGATATCTTCAACAAGAGAGACAAAAGTGGAATCTTATATTTCAAAAATCGTATCGGCGTTGAAGATATCTTCACCAAGAGAGGGGAAAGTGGAATCTTACATTTCAAAAATCGTATCGGCGTTGAAGATATCTTCACCAAGAGAAGGGAAAGTAGAATCTTACATTTCAAAAATCGTATCGGCGTTGAAGATATCTTCACCAAGAGAGGGGAAAGTGGAAGGGTAGATTACAGTTTTAGAGGGTCCAAACCATAATCATAGATTATATTTCTGCTTCTATAAAAATGGATTCAACTCCCTAACTGTAAAAGGCTTAAATTCACTCCATAATTTTATAAAGAGATATGGGAGTATATGTGTGTGTGTGAGGTATCAAGATAGAGAATAAAAAAAATTGAATTAAAGTGTGGACAGTTGGCTAGACGTTAGTTCCAATTATAGAGTAGTTACGCTACCAAAAGTTAAATAAAGGTAGTTTCTCTTTGATAAATCTGTGAGTAATGTCTGAAGGTAAAATTATGATTAATTTATAAAGACTCAACTTTCCTTTAGTTTAATCCTGTTATAACTATTAGCAAAATAGATTTATTTCGGAAAATATATTTTATAAAAATTATATTTATATTTAATGAAAGAAAATCTAAAAAAATTCTTAGAATAGAAGGAACCCGTATGAAAATAAAAATAACTTGGACATTATCAGTTTTTTTTTTGCCCGTGCCAGAGGCCCCTCGTTGTCAACAAATAGATTAATCTTATAGTATATTCTCATTTTATACTATCCACGGAAAGTGGAAATCTGTTAATTTATAATACTATGCATAATAACTAACTATTCCAGAGTTATATAACAAGAAAATGCCCAGTAATTTGTTTTACATAAATTAAGGAAATAATTTGCAACGAAAACTTGCAATTTGTTAAGTCATGCTCAATTTTCCCTGAGTTCCCAGGGGTTCTTCTGGATAAGACAATGGACGTTAAATTGATGGACGCTTCTAATTACGATAAACAAAATGACCCCTTCTTTAGATTTAATTTATTGGTGAAAAAGTTTTTAACAGTTTTTTTATAACCCAATTAAGACTTATTAAATAAGACACAAAAGTTTTTAAGCCAACGAATCTAAAAATATGTTTTTAAATTGGGGGCAAGAATTTATTTCCAACCCAATGTCCTCTCCCTTACCTTGTAATTTGTGAAACAACAAGGATGACAACATCCATAAAAGCGAAGCACTGAAACGGTAGGACAAACGAACATTAACACTTGTATAGTGTTATAACTTAATTATCATATTATGATATAAATTTATAAGAGTCAAAGCAAAATTGTAAGTAAATTTGTTGAAAAACTGCTTGATACAGGATAATTTTTATGGACATACTTACATTTTTAGGACTTGATTATAGAGTTGCTTCGCTTATTACATTATACTTTGGTGTCCCAGGAATCAATATACCAAAAATCAGATCAATCCGATGATTAGATGACATAAAAATTTGTTATTAAAAAAGTAAAAAAATCAACATGTTTAAAATGGACGTACGGACATTTTGGTAATGATTATAGAGTTGCTACGCTTTCTAAATCGTACCTAACTACTAAAGGAATCACCATGCAAAATTTGAAATCGATAGGACAATTCTTACATGCCTAAATTAACGGGAAAAGCTATCCGTTACGGACGTACGGGCGGACCTACCCTAATTTTAGAAAAGTTTCGCTTTTAAAAACAATGTCACATTGATATGGTTTAACATATAATAGTTATTTATCCTATAGTATCATACACAATGACAGCTTCCATGGATTTTAAAACAAAAAAATATGAGATGAAAACCAGTTTCTTGTCTCTCGGAAAGCTAGGGCTAAAAAGCATAAGCATATCCTTATGATTGCCATTACCAAATGATCTTGCCAACCGGTGAACCGATATAGTCCCTAGAGGTTTTTAACTATTTTAGGGGAGGAGATAGAAAAAATGACCTGCCACCCCCCAAAAAAAAGGTACTTTTTTACTTTAGTTCCCCTAAAGGCCTCTTAAAGGCGTAATCGCTCGTTATATACATATATTAGAGCAAGGTAGAATGAAATATTTGGCTCATAATAAAGTAGCAGGAAATTGCCAATTTGAGTTACACGCAATAAAACAATCAAATTTAAACTGTAAGAAATTATTTCAACAATTTCTAGATTAGCTTCATAATTTGTGTGTTGGTTGCAGTTTTTGGATGCGCAAGCGCATCTACCTTTTAACTTCCTAGTCTATTTTTAAAAGCGATGCTTTTCTATAATTAGAGTCGATCCGTCCACACGTCCGTCCACATTTTATCAACAATTAGCATAGCACAAAAAGGACAAAGTGAGTTTGAGTGCAGATATTCATTTCCATAAAAAATCATGGAACTTTTTTGCATAATATAGGTATTGGTAGCATGACCGAAAGACAAACGGACCACGTATATAAACTGGATGTTCATTGTTATGGTAATCTTTACAAAAAAATCATTTTTCGCCTAATCATTTCTTACAGACGAACGGACATTTCAGAGTATGAAATAGATTTGCTGCTGAATTTTTTTTGTTTTTTGGAACTAGAATGGAAATAAAAAAGACTGTAAAATAATCTGTATACAATGACTACATTACATTTAAATAAGTTTTATTATTAATTTTCTTTGAATTATATCTTTTGCATAAATTGTAAAAATAAGACGACTTTTCTACAGTTCTTTGATTATAAAGATGTTAGATAAATGTAGAATGAAAAATTTATGAAAAATATTTATTCTTATAATACATATTTACAATCATATAGATATAGAATATTTAACTTTATAAGTGTGGAAAGCGGGGGAGCTTTAAGGAAATTTACTGGGGAGTTCTTGCCCGGCCTCCCCTTTTTCTTTCTATCACTTTATTTACTTACTAGCGGATACGCCCCTAGAGGCCTCTAGTGGCCTTTAAATGTTTTTTATTTTATTTTAAATATCTAATTTGAGAAATAACTTGTCTATGTTAAATTCATGAGTCTACGCAGCGCGACTAAACATTTTAAATTCATTTCTCTACGTAGCGCGACTATGCTAGCGACACTGTACGGCGAAAATATTTAACATTTTTGATTTTATTGTGATTTCTCTTGGGTGGGTAGTGGTACCCTCCCCCAAAATAGTTATAAACCTTCCCGGGACCTATGAGAAGCTACCCTGTTACGGAGAACCCGATCGGTTTAGCGGTTAGAGAGATCCTTCGGTACAGACACACAGACACACAGATACACACACAGACAAACAAACATCCTGTTACTTTAGTATAAGGATATATCAAGAAGAAAAAGGAATCTTAGAGTTTTTTAAAAAGCATGGAGGTTTGTTATTTTTAAAGCCTTTATCCCAAAGTAATAAAGTCTAATTAAATCAAAATAAATCACTTAGAATTATTGGAAAAATTTTCATGCATTAATAACCTCATAATTTGGTTCAAAAAATCAAAATATATATTTTTTAGTAACAAAACTACTCTATAGTTAGTTAAGTGATATGACAAGTTGATTTTCTTCCTGGTTGTTTAATCTCTAATTCAGCTACTGAATAAGTAGATCTTCTAAAATGATCCTCAGTATCTGTATCTACTGTGACACCCTCCTCTACAAGATTGCCTGCAATAGCTGACTCTGGCTGTGGCTCAAACGTTGTTGTCACTGAAGGCATCTAAATGTCCTCTTATAGAAAATCATGTTACTATTCTAACAATTTTAGCAGGTTTTTAGCTATGTTTTGACGTAGTTAGGTTAATTTATTTGGTTGTATAAGAGCCACATTTTTTCACATTTAAATAAGGTGAAGATTATTTTATCATACATTGCTTAATCCCAGCTTATTTAAAGTTTATAGACTATTAAACTAAAATTGTACCTCTAATTTGAGTTTGATATTGATAGGCTGATTATATTCAATTATAGAAGGTCATTAACCTGGAGCTGGAAGAGAACTGTACAGGCAGCTGTGGTCTGATTACATGGTAGTACCTGGATATATAGATAGTTTGAAATATGTCTGGGTACATAGATAGGTAGATATTTAAAAGACCTATACAGACTGGTTTAACCTTTTAAAAAATTAAGACGGTGTCTTTAAGTCTAAAGTGAAGGATCTCTCTGACCGCTGAAACGAGGGTTTTATAACCCTTTATTTTCGGGATGGTGAGCTACCTCGATCAACACTACGATAGAATCTACCCAAAGAATTATTTTGTTTATTTTTTAAACTAAAATTTAAAGAGGGAGGGTTCTAGGAGTGTAGTCAATAGATAAACAGACCACGGTTGGACCCTCAGATGTCAAAATTTTATTTTAGTGTTTGGCCAAAATGACTTTGCAATTGTATCTGTAAGTACGTCTAATAACACCCTTTGCTATTTTTAAAATCCTAGAAAAATTTTTTTGCAAGAAAATTGCATAAATTCGCAACCTTTTTTAGAACCACTACATAACTCGAGTTTTAAAACTTTTTATATAAAATCCTTTTTACAAAAAATATCAATAATTACTTAAAATTAAACCTGAAAGAAAAAAAATCTCATTACACGTGTTAATTTGCATGTTTTAGGTCTTTTTTTGAGGAAAGTATAACTTCCACATTTTTGACAATAATTATATTTTTTTAACATTTCAAAGTAAAATATAATAAAACTTAAACGATTTTTCTTGAATTATCAGTTGAAAATTTCATCAAACATGCAATTTAAGTGATGAAAATTTAATAAACTCATTTTTTGAATGTTTAGAATTACCAATTTTCTACATTTAAAACAAAATGTTAACAAAATTTAAAAACATTTTAACATATAACTTCAAAAATCAATAACATTTTATAAAAAGATGTTTCAAAAAATAAATCATTAAAAGGTATTAAAATGCATTTCAAATTACTTAAAATTAAAACGAGAACATCTTTTTACAATGTATTCTGTGTAATAGAGTTTAAATGACATGATTAGTGAATGAAATATTTCCTAAACTCATTAAGCCTTTTTGTGACTATATTAAAAATAATTTATACAAAATTTTCCCTACGTCAATAAAATAAAGTCAGTTTTTTACTGTTTTCAGGTTTTTCTTTATAATTATAACAATTAAATATAATATAAATCTTCATTATCTTTTATTTGAATTATCATACACATTAAAATGTAAAGTATAAGCTAGAATAGCACTTTTTTTAACGAATATTTTAATGACATTATATCAAAATAATTCCTCTTAAATATCACACAACATATGATTGGGAAGTATAGCCATTTCTTGGAGGTATAATATTTACAAAAATACCATTAATTCTGTTTTTATCAGAAGTTAAAAAAATTGAACAATTCTAAAACAATGGTTGGCTGTCTAGATATTGAGTACACTAAGACTATGGCTCTGTTCTATTGAAATAACGTTGCAAAAAGAGGGGTTCTGAAAGTAATCTACCTAATTATTTTTAAAGAACCAACAAGTACTGTCAGTATCTTTTTTCTTGTAATCTAGCAGACAATCAAATCATAACACAATTTTCATGATAAAATATTCAGGTTTCTACTTCACATTTTATAAAATATACTGATCAATAAAATGTTCAAAATTTTACTTTGTACTAATTGAAAAAATATGTTGTAATTCTTATTTTAAAGTTACATTTTTATCCCTGACAAAATCATAGACGACTTTTAAAGGCATCTTATCTAAACTTTTTGAAGAAAAACTTAAAAACGTTAATTAAGTATTAAAACTATTTTCTTCGATTTTTCTGAAGTTATTATCGCATTCTATGGGTTTTTTATTATCATTTACTTATATCGAAAGTGCCAAACATTGTATCCTAACTTATTCATTTAATAAAAAACCAAGCGTGAGACATAAAGACTGTTTTGTCACCTTTTTTAAAGTTTCTTGTTCTGGAGATAAAGATTTTTCTTGATAAAACATCTCGTCAGGAGAGGCCTAGAAATTTGATTTTCATTTTTTGAGAATTACGAAAATAAGCAAATTTATAACTAACAGTAGCAACTTTTATAATCAGATAAAATCAATATGTGGAAAACAAATCTTTGTTAGAAAATCACTAAACCTTAATAAAAAAAAATATTTTGTTGCATGGCCAACAGAACGATAGACAAATAAATAAAAATAAAATTAGCAATCTATCTTAATTAGCAGCAAAAAAAAATAAAATTTCTTCTATTGCATTAGGGACTGACATACAGACGGATAGACATACTGTATACAAGTGTATCTTCAATCTAAAAAAAATAGGATACCTGGGTAAAATTTTCTGGTGAGGTGTGAGACAATAAACTAGATCTGGAATTTACTCTGGATCTCCAAACATTCTCATCCCTTAAAATCAAAATATACATTCTGACTTCTTTTCTAGCATATCAATTTGTCAGTCCATTTGTCAGTCAAATCATAATACTAAGAGTAAATTGTGTTTTCCTTGGCTAACATACAAATATACAGTTTATTTAGAGTAAGTGGTAAGTTAATCCTCATGAACTTACTTGAAATCATCCCCCACAAGACTCTTGAATGATTCAGAAGTATGAAAACTTCCAACAGCACTGTTGGTGATGGATAGAATTTCTTCATCTTCAGCAGTCATTATACTATCCTCCTCTTCTTCTTCCCTAAATATTTTTACCATTCTGAAGTTTTTCAAATCATAATATTTACCTACAGGGTAAGGTTGTTGACAATGTAAATAGAACCATGCATTCAAATATTACAACTCTACATGGCAATGAGTAAAGCCCGATTGAAACCTACTTGAATAGAAATATAAGAATAGAAGAATATTCTGAACCCTTTTTTCGTCAAATCTAAGAAGGAACATTTCTAGCAGACAAAAGTATTGTTTACTTTCTACTCAAGCTGATGTGGATTCTTAAAAGATGATAGACTCGCTACTCGATAGTAAGGCAAAATTATTTTTGTGAAAAATCATCCAAAAGCACATTAAAAATCTACAAAAATTAAACAAAATCATATGTTAATAACCCTTTTAAGATTTTATTTAATTTTTGTAAATTTTTTAATTCAATTTTGAAGGATTTTTCTCAAATATAATTTTGCCTCACCAGCGAGTAGCCAGCCTAACTTTTTTTTAAGAATCCAACTCTGTTTGAAGCTTTGAAATTGAAGACGAAATTTTTGGGCAATTAATTCTGATTCCGCAAAGCTTTCTACTAAGAAAATATACTGTTTAAAGCTGACTTTTATCTATGTATGAAATGAAAAAAAACATGCATTCGTAACAAAATCTGTATAAAATTTCAACCAATGAGATTAAATGTATGTACAGATGCAATTCTCCTTTTGGCTCAATGAGACATTACCTCTCTTTCTTAGTACCTTTATTCCTACTTGTTCCTTCTTATATAGCATGAGAGGGTAAAATGTATAATGTCTATTAACTATTTACAGCATATTTTGATCCAAGATTCAAAACCCTTACTGCTATGGCAAGTAGACTTTGAGTTGTCCAGCTTTTGATAACAGGGGTTGTAATTGAATGCAATTTTGATGTTGTTAGGATCATTTTTCTTCTCCCATAATAATAGTCAGAAAGTCAATTTTACCTTAGTATTTCCATCATAAATCCAGGTTTTCTCATCATTCTGGGAGTTCCTCCAAGATTAACTGATCCTCCAATTTGACTGGGTGATGCACCTAATTGACTACTTAAATTAGGGGATCCACCTACTTGCCCTGTTAGATTAGGCGAGGCTCCTAATTGGATGCCTGAATTAGGTGATCCCCCAGACAGATTAGTAAGATAAGGTGATCCCCCAGACAAGTTTGGTGACCCACCAAAATGCCCAGTCATTTGTGATAGTACACTTTGTTGCTGATAACTGCTGGCAGCTCCATAACCTGATTGTCCTGCCATAGTGGTGACAGGATTACTCTGAGTTGTCATAATAGATGTGTACTGAAGATTAGACATCATATATGGAGTCACTATTTGAGATGTTACATCAATACCAGAGGAAGGATGTTGGGCAAGGTGGGGAATTGTGATTGGCTGGTGATGAGTTTGGTTGATATTGCTGTAGGACTTATTGGTGCTGTCAATTACATCATTGGACTCATTTGATGTTATGAACTCTAAAAATTGCATAGATATTATCATGAGTTCCAAATTTTAATTTAAAATTTAAGAAATAATAACTATACCTAAGGATGGAAGAGGAGATGGTGTTGTAGTTGTACAAGATCTTGAATCATTTTCCTATAAACAAAAATTGTTACTTTTCTTATTATCATCTTTGTCACAAAATATACAATACATGTGAAGTATAAATTGACCTGTTGAAATGGAATATAGTAAATAAGTCCAGTTGTCTGATCAAGATATCCATACTGCATGGTCTTACCACTTGCTCCTGCCATATTACTTGCCTGTGTCACTCCAATACTAATCAACCCAACCTGAATTGAAACTAAAATTTACAGCTATGATATAAATTTGGCTTATCCTTTAAAGTTACTAGGCTATCCTTGGAGTCCTTACAAGGAGATTTCTTACCTAAGAAACTCTATAAGATTTGGTCCATTAGCTTAAAATAATTTTATCTTTATACAGGAAAAAGGGTGCAATGAAATGGAAAAAAGAGTCAAAAAATTTATTTGACATATATGCCATATACAATGTGTTTTTTTATGAGAACTTTTTTGAAAGCAATTTTACCCCACTTATAGTTATCAGAATTTAATGATTAATAGCTTATTTTCTTCGTTTTTTTATGCAATTAATAGAACACCAAAAAAATATTTCAGTGTTAATTTAAAAAGTACAGTAAAATCTAAAATTAAAAACTTAGGTGTCAACATCTAAAAATGGTTTTAGCGCATTTTTCTTATGCTCAAATATTTGACCTTTTGTAAAAATGGCTGCTAAACACTTCAAATATAGAGCTAAAAATGAATACAGATATTATTAGGAACATGTACTAGAACATATCAAAGTTTGAAGGTCATATCTCAACCAGGGAGGGAGTACTGGCCCCGCAAAGTCGACTACAGAAAATCCAATTTTTTCCTTGCAAAGGGTAGAAGATTTAGGCATAAGAAAAATGCGCTAAAACCATTTTTAGATGTTGATACCCAAGTTTTGAATTTTAGATTTTATTGTACTTTACAAATAAAAACTGAAATATTTTTTTGTTGTTCTATTAATTGCATTAAAATACGAAGAAAATAAGCCATTAATCATTAAATTCTGATAACTATAAGTGGGGTAAAATTGCTTTCAAAAAAGTTCTCATAAAAAAAACACACTGTATTATATAGAATTGAGTTATTTTCAGATATTAAGGCATAGAGAAAAGAACACTAATAAGATTAATTACAAAAGCTGTGAAGGAAACTAATTTTACATACCACTCCAAAAATGTTTTTACTTTGCTGTAATTTCTTGCAGAATTACAATTACCTTTTCTATGTTTTCATTTTGTTTTGATGCTTCAACCAGAGGATTAGTCATTATGGAATTTTCAATTTGAAATTTGGAATTTTCCAGTTGATAGCTAGAGCTAACAATTTGATGGCCAAACCTTTCCTGTTCTTGGTTAGGAATTACTGTTTGAAAACTAGAGTTAACTGATTGTATACTGGAAGACATTTGTTGGTAAATTGAATGTAGGGGTTGATTTGGGGAAGAAATTATTGGTTCATAATAAGAACAGGTTGTTTGAATATTAGAATTTACAGTTTGAAAACTAGGATTCTGAGAGCTATAGTTTGAACTTGGCTCTTGTTTGGTCAGCTCATGGTATTGTGGATAAGATGGATCTAATACCCTTTCACCTTGAACACTAGATACCTCCTGAAACATCTGATTATCTTGTTTATCCTAAAATATAAAATACTTTTAATAACATATTTGTAAATGCTATGGCCATGTACTTGGCAAAGTATTTTTTAAAGTCTTGGAAAGTCTATGTTTTAAATAGAGAGACAATGGCCTATAAACAGGTTGAATCAATTGCATAATTGTGTCATGAATCATGTTGTTCAGATATCTGATTTTCACCAAAGGATGTAATAATTATTCAGGGGGTTACCCAGTATCATACCTATGATCACAAAATTACTTTTTACCTGTGTATTTAAATTTGCAATTTGGAATTGAGAGAAATCTGGAGGATCAGTTCCAGAATCTGATTGGTTACTCAGCTGTCTTGATAAAGGAACCTAGAGCAAAAGTAATTTTGTTTATATAGGTTGAGTCTTTATTTTTCTTATTTACATAATTTTTTTTTTATAAATTTTTATAAAATTGTAATCTTATTAAATGTAGATTCGAAAATATATATTCATTCATTCTTAAACAAAAAGTTATTTGAAAACAACAACAAAGGGTAAAACATTCATAAATCTATGTACCTTTGATTTTATCTTGGACAGGATATTCTGCAGGACCTGGTTACTTGATGTTGTCTCTGGATTGTTTGATTGTCCTAAAGATTATTATATTCTGTTCATTTTTTTTACAAATATTAAAATTAGATGAAATATGGACATCCATATTAATGAAAGAATAGATACTAATTATAAATAAATGTTTTTGAGTTGCCTTTTAAAATTGCAATGCACATTGCCTACTGAAGTTTTGGGTAAAGTAGCATTCGGGTATCTAATGGGATCAGACAATGCCTGATAAATTGATGTACATACCCAATGATAACAGATTTTGTAGATTACAGTGGTTTACAGTCCGGTGATTTAAAACTTTGTTGACTAGAGTAATAAACAGCCCAATGTCCCCTTCATCCCTGGTAGCGATGCTTCTAAACAATTCTGGTTACCTGTCTCAGCAAGATGAGTGTTTATTCTTAAATTTTGGGCGGCTGGTAAATTAAAACCTGTCACAGCATAGCAATGAGCTTAATTTAATTAATAATTACTAAAGTTCTGTTTCTAGAAAGTTGTCTGGATTTTCCAGTTCTTGAGAGGAAAATCAAAAGATGTGGAAAAAAAATTTTGTTGACAATAATAATATGTCATGACCATTCAATACAACAATGTTGTCTTTGCTCAAAACTTTCCTTGTTGTTGATTGATAGAATCATTTCCTTCAGCCTTCTCAAGTAACTTCTGAAGAGTATCTTCAACTATCTTATCAACTTAAATTAGTTTACAAATTATTACTTAAAAGTGACTATATTATTTAAATTTATCAAGGATAACATTTTTAAATCTATTTTGGCCAAAGTAGACAGATCCATAGTGATCTATTCATGGTTACCCAAGGGAAACTGAATAAGATTTAGGTTGTTTATTGATATAGTAATTTTAATTTTTGTTGTATCTCTAATTTCTAATTTTATGACTTTCTTTAAATTTTGATGTTCAAATCAATTAATATGTTTATGTTTATTCCATTAGTATTTTTAGTAGCGAAGCTACTCTAACATTTAAAATGTCCGTCTGTCCGTAAGAAACATTTTGGGGGAAACGTGATTTACTCAGCTCCATGCAATAAAAGATAGACAGCTGAAATTTTTAGTGAAGGTTCCCATTATATATCTCCATCTAATATATACATTGTTTTGTCTATCTGTCTTTTATTTGGGGTGCTAGATCGATTCCTAGATTTTTACGTTTTCACGATTTTCTCAACTCCTTTTCAAGATAGAGGGCTCAAATTTTTAGAGATTGCCCAATTTTACATTCAACATATTTCCACCAAGTTTTATTTGGATTTGTCAATAAATAGGGGTGCTAGTTCGATTCCTAGATTTTTAGGTTTTTGTGATAATATTCTCTTAAAGGCATAACCTAATTGGTACTGTGGTTGCCATAATTAAAGCTTCATCCAGACAGACATATTAGTATAAGACAGAGTTGTCTAATTAAAACTTAGTGTAACTGTAAAAAAATGGCAATTTGATAATTTTGAATAGAAAAAAACAGTCTTTATATTTTTGTGAGAAAGATATATTTTGTACCTGAAGTTTTTCTAGATCTGGAAGGAGAATTACATCTGCTGGGCTGGGCTGACATACATCCTTTATTGTTGTTGACTGAAGAAAAAAGTCTATATTTATTTTGTGCTATGTATGGAGTGCTGCGGTCTATTTTTTTATTATTTTCATGTACATTGTACCAGAGATATTCAGAGAGAGGTGGTGTATGGGGTTGTATCAACCACCTGACATTAAAAATTGTTGTCTGTTTGAAGGTGGGTGTCAAAAATAGTCAGATGGGTGTCAACATTTTGGGGTACTCCTTGCAAATCCTCTTTAAGCCTATGCCTTATATATGCATGTACAATATCAAAGTTTCATGTAAAAAATATTTAGTAAATAGTTGTTGCTGCCTTACTTATGATTAAAATTTAGCAGTAAGTTCTAAGATTAGGTACCTATTTTGGTGGCAGGTATTGGTGATAAACTTGCAGGTCTTTGTTTCTGGTCCACAGCAAGGTGTGATAATTGGGGAGGTTCCCGAACTGGTTGGCTTAATTTACGTACACGGCTCAACTGACTGACAAAAAAATAAATATACATTATAAACTTTATTTTTCAATCCCGTATTTAGGTTCTGACCGTCCGTAATGAAGTCCTTTGGTTGGAGTTACAGTAATGTAAAGATTCCCGTAACATTTAGGCAAATTTAGGACATAATATTTCTTACATTTCGATTTTATTAAAACTTTCATAACTATTTAGAATTTCCGAAAACATAAAATGCCGCTAAAATGAACCAATGAAATGCCTCCTTGCCAATAAACATCAAATAACATGTTTGTATTTTGACATAGTGATACCTGATAGGTTCAATTTGGCGGATATATCAGACAAAGTATTTTCGTAATATAAAGTATAACCTGCTTCTTTCTCTCATTATTAGATTAGACTTTTCTTTCTCCTGCTTATTCTAAAACAAATATGTACAAGTTAAATTTAAAGTGACTAAAATAGCAGTTAAGAACCAGTCCGACAGCTAACTTTTTTTTATGATTAAAATCAAGTAATACGTATTTGCATTTGGAGGTCTCCTTTGAATCGCATTCGGACCACAAACAAGCCTCAGAAAAAAAGCTTATTTATTGCTTATACTTGGGGAAGGTAGGTCAAAGTAATGGTTAAATAGGGATTAAAAGAGCACTGCAGAAGAATTTTGCACAAAAATTGAAAATAAGGTTTTGATGATCCATTTCTGGGTATGAGTGAAAGAATTATATCATTACCTTAAACTGAATGAGATTAACGTGTTCTTGGTGGTAGAAACATTTCCTGGCGTCCTTCAAAGCATTCAGAAACAAAACCTTCTTCATTTCTAATCCAGCCTGCAGTAAAAAATTTAGTTTTTTAAAACTTTTTAAACACACAATTCGTGTTGTATAAAGCTTAGAATAATTCCCACTGACTTTATGTAAGTATGTAATGTTAGATTACTCCTTTTATTTTATTAATTGTCCAATTTCCCAAAGAAACAGCCAAATAATCATTCAATAATTTTCTATTCCTTTTAAATTGATTAAAGCACAATTGTCTTGTAATAAACAGGTAAGAGCAAATGGGTAACTCTGGTAAAAATATTTTCGTGCTTTTTTATGTGTGTGGTGTGTGCACATTAGCTTATAAATTATACATGTAAACCAGGGATCTAAAGGGATAAGACAATGGCAGATAAAATGATGGACATTCCCAATAATGATACACAAAATTACCACTTCTGTAGATTAAAATTAGTTGTTGAAACGTTTGAATAATTTAACCAATGAAAATTCACTAAAGTTCTTAAAGTTGTTAAACCAACGGAAATTTTTTTTTTAAAGGCTTTGGGGACTAGTTTGATCAACAGCCCATTGTCCCATCTCTCTTTGCACGTAGACACTGTGTACGTAGAGACTATTTTTAACATTGAATGTTTAGTGATTAACTGTTAGACGGTCTGACTTTCTATATTTAGAGATGTTGCGCTCTCACGAAAAAAAAACTTAATTAAAATATGAAATTTAAATCTTATCTGTAATTAAATCTTATTTGTAAATTTGTAAATCTGCAAGTTCTAGTATTACAAATATTTTTTTCTGACTTAAAAAAAACATTGCGTAAAAAGAATGTAAAAAAAAATTCTACTATATATATTTCTTCTAATTAAATTAGATGATTTTTAGAATTAATCCTTAAACATTTTAAAGGATTTTCCTTAGTAATATTATTTTATTATTTTTAAAAGCGAAGCTTTTCTATAATTAGGGTCGGTCAGTCAGTCAATATCGGATAGCTTTTTTCATTAATTTAGGCATGTTAGAATTGTCCTATCGATTTCAAACTTTGCATGATGATTCCTGTAGTAGTTAGGTACGATTTATTAAGCGTAGCAACTCTATAATCGTTACCAGAATGTCCGTACGTCCATTTTAAACATGTTGTTTTTTTAATTTAAAAAAAAATTTTAGGTGATAAAATCATCCGATTGATCTGATTTTGGGATTACTAATTCCAATTACGATAAGGTACAATATCATGAGCGAAGCATCTCTAAAATCAAGTACTAAAAATGTCAGTATGTCCTTTAGGAGGATTCTGTAGTTAAGAAATTTTCAACAAATTTACGTATAATTTTGGCAAAACTTGTTAATGTTCGTCTGTCAAACCGTTTTAGAGATTCGCTTTTATGGATGTTGTCATCCTTGTTTTAATAACATAGGACTTGAGATATTTATGAATTTTGAATGTTGACAATTTCTATACTTTAGAAAATCCTGTTATTTAATAAAAATTTAAACAGTTTAACGTACTTAATTCGTAAAGTAGCTTCGTATTAAAAAATATGTCTTACCAGAAAATAATGAATTTCTTTCTCCAATCTTACGAGGAATGAGTTCTAGATCAAAAGAAAATTATGAAAATACATGAGTATTTTAAGCTGACAGTTTAAAAAAAGATTAATAATAAAGACATACTAAGAAAACTATTTTGCAGGGTCGGTTTAGATTTACCACTGGAAATCTATTTTTACCCTCTTGTTAAGTAAAATGACCTAACCCTGAGACAAACAAAATTGCTACTGATAACGACTTTGTTCACCTGTGGATTTAGTATAGAGAATAGACTATTATACCAAGAATGATAGTTTTTATTGTTTGAATTGGCTAAAAGAAAAAAGCTATGCAGGATTATTTCTTTCTGCTAAAAAGTCAAAATTAAAGCAAAAAAATCATTTCAATAAACTAATTTCTCGTATTCATTCGAATCCGGTGGATAGGAACTGGTTCTCATCCATACGAAAAAACTATGTCTAGCATCAAATCATATCCAGCTTTCTACGAATATAAAAATGTACACATAAGATTAAAACTAGTTTTTTTTAGCCCCGATGTGTCGAAGGCACCGGCTAAAAAACTGGTTTTAATCTTATAATTGTACATTCTATATCCGCGGAAAGCCGTTTATAATACAATGCGAGAAATATCTATTTTACCTTTTCATCTTCTAATTTCTGAAAGTATAATTCTATTTTTCTTTGATGCTCTTCCTAAATTTAAAAAATAATCTTTTAAAGTATGTAGATGAAGGTTTCAGGTTAGGTTAGGTGCAGGGCTAAGGCCCCATAGGGTTACGGCTCTTAGACTTAAGGGACGAAAAAATCATCACCTTAATTTCCGTACACTTTGTGGTATGTATGTTCCCCCCCCCCAAAAAAAAAATCATAAAAAACCTAGTCTAGCCTAGGATTTAGTTTCCTTTGCCTTACATACATAAAAATGTAAGACTTATGTAGCTATTAGGTTGGTGTAAGAAATTTTATAGCATTATGGTTTGTATATAATACCGAGGTTAATACATTTTTTACAAAAAAAAGGAACTAGTTGTACATTTGCTGGTTGTAAAAATGGCTGCGCCACTACTGTTTGTACCTCAAATATTTTGCTCTTGTTCTCCATATTTTGTTGAAAGCCTTGCATTTCTAGTCTCTGCAGCTCATTAGTCTCATCCAGTAATCTAGATAGATAGATAGATAGATAGATAGATAGATAGATAGATAGATAGATAGATAGATAGATAGATAGATAGATAGATAGATAGATAGATAGATAGATAGATAGATAGATAGATAGATAGATAGATAGATAGATAGATAGATAGATAGATAGATAGATAGATAGATAGATAGATAGATAGATAGATAGATAGATAGATAGATAGATAGATAGATAGATAGATAGATAGATAGATAGATAGATAGATAGATAGATAGATAGATAGATAGATAGATAGATGGATAGACAGATTATGAATAGAATCAAGATTATCAAACCTGTTGATTTTTTCTTTAGCTAACTTCTCTAAATACTTCGACGGATCCAATGCTAAAAAATAATAAAATCTTTAAACGTTTATATTATTTTTTTCATACTACAAATTTAGGTTTCAATGTTTTAGTTTCTATCTATGAAAAGTCAGTTTATTCTATTGCCTTTGTCAGGCAAACAATTTTAAAGAAATGTACAAATCAGGCAACCGTTTTCATTACCAATAGATTTTTCTCTTTGACTCTCATTGGATAAAAAATAGATACATTAAAAATCCTATTATTGTACGCAAGTGTAATAATACTTTGATCAAATGATTAAAGCTTGTTTTTTACTATGCCATCTATAGACGAAATTATCCTTGTTAATTATGATTTACCCAGGAATAAGATATAGCCAAAAAGAAAAATAAATCTAAAATAGATTTAAAGGGACTGATAAAAGATAATCCATTCTAATAATTGTTGCTCAACCCCCCCCCCCCCGGCCCCCCCCCACGACAGCCAAAAGCCACGTAAGGTTTCGTGATTTTTTTTCGAACTAATTTTGTTGTGATTTACCTGCAGATAGTGTGAGTCTCTTTTTCCGTGCATTTTCTCGCGTATTTATTTCTGTCTGAACAAAAAAGTTATAAATCATATCGTATTATAGTCAGTTTTCCGAGGATAGTAAAATATTATATGATTGATTCCAGTTTTGTTGACTCCCGGGGCTCGAATGCCTGGGCCAACATGAACAAAACAAATAAACTTTTTCTTTAATACAAAACTATACATAAATTTTCAGTATGGTTCAGAACAGCTCAGCTCCAGTGGAAATCAATTTGCTTCAGAGCCTGACAGGAAAAATCAGTATGACTTTTTTCCTACGACTTTTAACAGACATTGGATATGACGGTCGGACGTCGGAAACATCCCAGACATAGAGTAGTTCCGTAAAAATATAATTGTAGAGTAGTCGCTGTTTTACTTTTAGTAATCGATTAAAATTCCTTTCTGCTATAAGTGTACTAGTGAAAAAGGCGAGGACGCCGAATTGAGCCGCGTTTAAAAAAATAATATTCGCAGTCTAGTCGCAGTTCTCAGTAGCTGCTGAAAAGCCGAGCCATTTCAACAATCCGCGTATTTTAACAATTTTCGCCATCGTTTTCAATAATGTTATAATTTCGGACGCACAAATTTCCAAAAATATAAGGCTGCAGCTTAGCAGTTGTTTTTTCAACAACCCGCAGCTTTGTGTGATTTAATATATGCGACAGCAAGCCCTGCACTAAAGAATGTAAAGCTAACAACGTAAAAGAAATCTAGACACATACTTTTGTCAAAAAATAACAGTATTAGGCAAAATAATTGGATATAGAATACGTGGATATTGTGAGCGATTCTCGGATACCCTGATAAATATTTTTTCCAGCTAATATAACAATTGCGGCGGCAAATAACGACTAAACGGTCAGCCGGAGGCGAATCAAACATAAGTAAATAAATGTCCGCCTGGCGGACATTAGAGCCGGATCCGGCTCAAATTTTGCATGGAGTCATCCTTTGGTATTCCCCACAGTTGATACTTGATTTGGCAAGATCCCAGAAAAAGTGGTATATATACCCCCCCCCCCCCCATATGACTTTACCCTCTACCCTCCTCTGATCATTGAGGAATAGTTCTACCAACGTCTGAGGGCTATATTAGCAACCTAAATTGTCGACAAGATTCCCCTCTCACAATATATCCACGTATTTTATATCCAGGGGCGTCCAAGCTTTTTATTTTGGGGGGGTAAAAAATTTGTAAGGGGGGGTAATTCGTTTTTGGGGGGGGTAAAATGGCGCCCGAAGCGCGCCGCAAATTCCCCCCCCCCAAAAAAAACTTTTACCCCGGGGGTAAAATTTGCTTGGGGGGGTAATTCCCCCCCCCCTAAAATCTGTTGGCAGGGGTAAATTTAGTTTACCCCCCCAAAATTTACCCCCGGGGTAAAATTTTTTGGGGGGGTAATTTAAATTTTATTAAATATATAGTATTAAAAATGCGCGCGAAGCGCGCAAAAAAATTTTTTATTTTGGGGGGTAAATAGAAAAAATAGTGAAAAAGTAAGACAAAGATTTAAGCTTTTTAACAACGTTTTTTAACAGCGAATGAGATAACCTGTTTATTAAACGTTGGGTTTCAGTATAATCAATAGTCCATTGTCTTCTCTAACGTAATATAACGAAAATATCATATTATTTTAGGGGTATTCTTTCCAACTTCTCCTCTCATCTCCCTCATTTTTATGACGTCACGTGGCTGATTTTGAATCACTTTGTCCCATTACACAAAATTTTTCTTCAAATTAACACCTAAAACGTGTAATTTTTTGGCAAATTCCTTTGCAAAAGGAGGAAAAACATGTACGCAGTAAACATTTTCTAACAAGGATGACAACATCCATAAAAGCGAAGCACTGAAACGGTAGGACAAACGGACTTTAAAACTTGTATAGTGTCAGAACTGAATAATCAGAATATAAATGTTTAAGAGTTGAAGCAAAATTGTAAGTAAAATTGTTGAAAAACTGATTGATACAGAATAATTTCTATGGACATACTTACATTTTTAGGACTTGATTATAGAGTTGCTTCGCTTAAAATATTGTACTTTGTTGTCCCAGGAATCAGTATACCAAAAATCAGATCAATCAGATTATTAGATCACATAAAAATTTGTTGTTAAAAAAGCAAAAAAATCAACATGTTTCAAATGGACGTACGGACATTCTGGTAATGATTATAGAGTTGCTACGCTTTCTAAATCGTACCTAATTACTACAGGAATCACCATGCAAAGTTTGAAATCAATAGGACAATTCTAACATGCC
This sequence comes from Acartia tonsa, assembly GCF_053477335.1. Lineage (NCBI taxonomy): Eukaryota > Metazoa > Arthropoda > Copepoda > Calanoida > Acartiidae > Acartia > Acartia tonsa. The sequence continues at coordinate 33,491,286 of NC_137269.1, read as the reverse complement.
TAAATTAACGAAAAAAGCTATCCGTTACGGACGAACGGACCGACCCTAATTATAGAAAAACTTCGCTTTTAAAAATATTCACTATAACTGTATTATTGCTAACATGTTAAAGATGAAATACATTAAATTAGGCGCGTGACAACTTTAATGAGAAGGAGGGGATTATAAAAGCAACTGTAGTTTGTTCACCAAGACAAATGTTGTGCTATCAGAGAGTTGAAAATCATAACATTTAGAAACGCTTAACATTTATGTGTTTTTGTGGTAATACGGCAACAGACGGACGGGTAGTTTACAGAGTTGCTAGGGCTCGTTGGATTCGAACTCGCAACCGGTGAGCTGAAACGCCTCGGCTTACCACATTTTCTCTTGATAGGCAAAAATATATCCCAAAATTAATATTAGTCTAAAGCATCTAGGGGCTCTATTTTCCATTGGGCAGGGAAAGGGGCAGAAAAATAGCTAAAAACTATCAAAGACTTTGGTTTAAGAATAAAATCTTAATCTACTCGGGACCTATGTGATGTAATAGGATTTTAGCACACGAAAACTGCTTTTAAGAGCATAGGTAGAAATTTAAAAACTAATTGGGCATGAAGATTTTAAATACTATTTAGGCAGAAGGATTTTAAAAACGCACATTGTATTGTTTTATGTTAAGAAAAAAATGTGTTTTTTTTTATTTTTGTTACAAAAGAGAAAATCTTATTTTCGAAATTGTGCTTCCGAACACCTCCCCTAGTAACCCCTATCCATGGAGGAAGTGAACATAGAGCTGTTTATTACACTAGTCCCAAAAGTTTTATTCGTGGTTTTAACAACTCTGGAAACGCTTATTGATTTTGATAGGTCGGTTCATAAAGTTTAAATTGTTATATTATCGATATGTGGTTATTTTGGTAATTTTTGTTACATTATTAACATAGCGTTATTAAGATACAAAGTCTAAATTCTAAACTACACAAAAATTTCTAGCTCTCTATCACAAGCTTATATAAAAGATCTGAAAGGTGGGCCGACTGATATGGGTTAACCTAACTAACATAATTTAAGAAAACATCAGAATTTTTTCAAAATTTAAAAAAATAATAGGTTTTTTTTTATATATTCTCCACTAATTCATGAGTGATGTTACCGATTCCACCAACTAAGTTGACCGTTGCAAATTAGATGTTTTAAATCGTAAATTTCGTGTAAAGAAATGCACACGCGGCGTGGAGATGTAAAATTTTTTACGATTTTTTATGTCATCCCCTCTACACTGTTTTATAGAGGAAGCGCGGTTATACCGCATTTTTTAAATACGGCATTGCCATATGCGGTTATCCGATAGCCAGCTTTTTTCCCTCTGAATCGTTAAGTCAGAGGATGCGCAGTTTTGTCTGCAGATTATATTCTTTAATATTTACCGAACGAATAACGTTCGAAGGTCCGACGATGGAATATACAGCATATTCATTATACCGGACTTATTCTTATTCCCCCCATCTTCGTGACGGGGGAGGAGGCATATTGTCCCTTTGGGGGTATGGCTATAAGGCTCCGTGATAGGGGAAGCGAACAGCTTTATCTCTCTTTTCTGGTGTAAGTGAGGGAAAGGGGGGAGATACGGAAGGGGGTGGGGTTAGGCGAGCGCTCACACACATACATACAATCATTCTTACACACACACGTTCACAGTGGGGACAGACACACATCGAAGGGGTTCGGTTTACACGGAATTAATTCCGCGGGAGACACGGACAGAGGGAGCTGTTGAACTAGGCTTTCATACAGCTGTTACAGGGGAGGGGGGGAACACACACACACTCACACCACACAGCATGGGGCAGCTGCCGCTAGTCATAGCTTAGGATTCAACGAAGTAACAACATATTGAATGCAACGTGGTCGTTTATCGGCAGTTTTTTATTTGCATTCTTTTTATCAGGATTATAAGTCATAAAGTGTTAATATTATTTATGACATATAATGAAATATGTCAGTTTTTAATTATGACTTTTTATACAGTGATTATAAAAATTCTTTGTTGTATTTGAAACGATTTTTTAGCAAAAAATTTTTTCGTCTTATTTTATAAGTAGAACGATTTTTCTATCTTTAGGCGAGATTCATTGTTTTCTGGTTGGATACTTCGAAGTGCGGAGTTTCAGGAATTGTTCAGTTTTTCGGGATGGTATTTCGAAAGTATAAGGATTCTTAGAAGTACCAGAAAATAATAAATCTTGCCATATAAAGGTTGAATTATAGTGCTTAAAACAAAATCTGGACTGTAATTCATCCCTGCTTAATTTCGTTTTCATACAACTAGGAAAACTTCTGTGTTTAGCTTCATAGCACCGATAATCTGTTATAACGGTTGCCTATTTAATGATGCTTTTAATAGCGATTCATCTTTTATATATTCCTCAAGGGGATAAAGTCAAAAATCCTATTTTTCATGACATTTCGAAAAATAGAGTGAAAAATTTACGATTTTTTATGTCATCCCCTCTACACTGTTTTATAGAGGAAGCGCGGTTATACCGCATTTTTTAAATACGGCATTGCCATATGCGGTTATCCGATAGCCAGCTTTTTTCCCTCTGAATCGTTAAGTCAGAGGATGCGCAGTTTTGTCTGCAGATTATATTCTTTAATATTTACCGAACGAATAACGTTCCAAGGTCCGACGATGGAATATACAGCATATTCATTATACCGGACTTATTCTTATTCCCCCCATCTTCGTGACGGGGGAGGAGGCATATTGTCCCTTTGGGGGTATGGCTATAAGGCTCCGTGATAGGGGAAGCGAACAGCTTTATCTCTCTTTTCTGGTGTAAGTGAGGGAAAGGGGGGAGATACGGAAGGGGGTGGGGTTAGGCGAGCGCTCACACACATACATACAATCATTCTTACACACACACGTTCACAGTGGGGACAGACACACATCGAAGGGGTTCGGTTTACACGGAATTAATTCCGCGGGAGACACGGACAGAGGGAGCTGTTGAACTAGGCTTTCATACAGCTGTTACAGGGGAGGGGGGGAACACACACACACTCACACCACACAGCATGGGGCAGCTGCCGCTAGTCATAGCTTAGGATTCAACGAAGTAACAACATATTGAATGCAACGTGGTCGTTTATCGGCAGTTTTTTATTTGCATTCTTTTTATCAGGATTATAAGTCATAAAGTGTTAATATTATTTATGACATATAATGAAATATGTCAGTTTTTAATTATGACTTTTTATACAGTGATTATAAAAATTCTTTGTTGTATTTGAAACGATTTTTTAGCAAAAAATTTTTTCGTCTTATTTTATAAGTAGAACGATTTTTCTATCTTTACCATCCCACCCACCCTACAGGGCGAGACTATATATTTTATTCACGATCATTTTACGTAATCGTGGCGCCAGTAAGAAGTATTTTTTGTAAGTTTTAAAACAGAAATGGCTCCATATAATTTTTTACAGGAATATGCCGTTTTTTATAAAGAATTTATTTCTATGATTACATTTTCTTTTCAGATTTAGTATTCACAATTTTTTAGCATACATAAATCATCTTTGGTATATCCCTCACTTTTAAAGATAACAATGACATTTCATAAATGCTACTTTACAATTTTCAAGAAAACCGACGTAAAGTTTGTTAATATCATGAGACAGTTTGACAATTTTTCCGTTTCATAACAATTTTTTGTCAACATACACTGAATCGATAAAAATATGGTTTTTATATTACGCACATGGTTATTATTTTATTCAACGTAGATTTTTTAATAATTTATATTATTTTTAATCTTATATTTTTATTTTTCAGACCAAATCGTCGATTTTTTAAATTATGGCTGAGCCTGGGCTACCTCAGAATTTCATGCAGTCAGACGATGATGTTGATGCCGCTGCGGCTTACGCCGCCCTGCGAGATATAGGTATTGTACCAACTTTTACATGTCTGCTAGTTTTAGCTAAGTATATTAATTTCGACGATCCTCATATAATTTGCGGCAAGAGCAATAAAATTCACATTGGCATATTTTTACGTATTCAAACAACATTCATTATAGTGTCGATACAATATGCTTCAGCGGTCGCCAAATTCATATGGCTAGGAATCAATTTTTTACCGAATAAAAAGCTATTTTCTTTTTACGATTTTTTCAGAGAGAAATAATAGGAGAATCGAATCGAAATAGGGTTGTGTTTTTTGATAAATTTTACAACTAAATTACGATAATATTCGCTGTTTAATCCCATATTTTATCCAATGGGGGGCATGTATTGCCCATTCATATTTTCCTAGTAAAAAGGGAACCAATTAATAATTTACTGTATTCATATACTATTCTAGAGGATAAATTATACGAATTTCGATATTTCAATATTTTTTCCAGTATGCATTCAGTTTAAATGTCAATTCGCCGGACAGTCATGATTTTGTCTTTTTATTTCTAGAGATTCCGGACGATATTAACCAGTTACAAGGAAGCTCAAAACCGAAGGAAACGGAAAAAAGCAAGAGCACGGAAGGAGGCCCATTGGACGACAATAAAAAGTCAAATAAAAAACAGGACCAGGAAAATAAGAAGCCTGTTTCTCCTACGAAGAATAGTTCTTCAGAGAAAGAGAAAACGCCCCCCAGAAAGAGGCCTAGGCACGATTCACACTCCTCCAAATATTCTCACAAGTCTTCATCCTCTAAGAAATCTAAACCTTCAATGGAAGGGACTCCAAATGTGTCGACGTCGCAGGCAGATGAGGTCAAGGATCTTAAAAACAAGATGGAGGAAATGTCAGAGTTCATAAAACACTTTATGACGACAAAAACCGCTTCTAGTTCTAAGCGTAAAAGCACAGAAACAACAGAGTCGCTGGCTAAAAGGAAAAAACCGGAAGTTTTCTCTTCAGAGTGTGAAGCAGATTCAGACCAGATTGATTCAGATTCTTCGGTCGATCAGCTGGATTGGGTCGGGGCGGCCCAACCTACAAATCTCCGGCAAGAGGATTCGATCCCGTCAGAACGCATGCCGGTAAAGCCCTGGATGGCGAACACACCGGAGTCTGAAGAGGAGGATCAAGGCCCCAGCTTCCGCCGACAGCGTTTCAGACCTGGCGCAAAAGTCAAGGACAACAGGATTATATCCAAACCCAGCGCAAAACCGAAGGAGGACATCCAGATGGGTTGTCCCAGGTTGCGTAGTTTGAATGGAGTTTTGGTCAAGACCCACGTTCCAGAATACTGCCTAATCACCTACCAAGTAGGTTTAAAACTTTATTTTTATTTGTTACCTATTACTCTTTTTTCATACAATGCTTCTTTACAACATGTTCAGGCATAACTTAAAGGCCATTTGAATGATTTTATGTGTCATAGAAAAATTTTACAACTAGCACTTTTGTTCCGCATTGTTTTTTAGTAAGGTATTTGTCTTGAAATCACACAGAGTCCATGTTTTTTAAAAAAATGATATTTGGTTACAATATTGAGGATACGTGTTGTCATTATTGCAGAAGTAAGGCAGAATTCATAGTTTTTCGCATTTACAAAGATATCCCATGTCGACGTCATCTTTTATACCATTCAAGTTATATTTCCTATCATTTTTTGTTTAGTTTAATCGCCTCTATGTTATAGGGACTTCAACAGGAAAGGATGAGCAAATATGGATTATTCCACAATCTGCCTACGGCAGGCCGCAGTGATCTGATATTCCTCCAGGCCTGTCTATTCGAGTCTTTGAACATTGAGCAAGCATTGCAAGAGAGCTCAAGACGCTTATACACTCTGATGGCGCCAGCACGTTTGACGCCCGAAATCCATTCGGTCATGGAGGATACAATCAGCGCCATGGATTCTCTTCGAAAACTGCAGAAGACCATGAACCTGATGTTCTTACCAAACGCACGCTGGTCCGTGTCCACTCAGTTCGCGAGTCAAGTAAATCTAGGTGGCATGCAGATGAACAGCAAAGAAGCCAAATTATGGGATTCTTTGGTCAAGGTATTTATGTTTTTTACCCACATTATTCCGCGTAAATATCAGAGCTTGCCACGGGAGCCCAATACAGAAAAAATTTGATATTAATGCAAGGCATTTAGTATAATTATTCTGGAGCATGTAAACAGATCAATTTTGATTGATCGCATTTTTATATCACAAACACTTAAGAGATACGTTTATGTCTGTCCTATATTTGGTAAAATACATTTAAGATTATTTTTACAACGTCTCTATCACATTTTAAGTCGCGTCTTAACGGGTACTATAAACACAGTTATGACACATGCAGTGCCATTTTTTAGATTATGAAGTTTAGTTCTTTAAACAATGAAGTCCTTTTTTCATAGTATAACAATATTCGTTTTACAGGAGTCCAAAGAAAGGGAAGAGGAGGACAAAAAGAACAAACAGTCGAACAACTATTCGAGCTTTAAAGGCAAAGGAAACGGCAAATCACAAAGCAAAAAATTCTACTGCAATTATTGTCAAGGCAACAATCATACGGTCGACAGATGCCGCATAAGGATCAAAGAGGAACGCGAGGGGAAATCCAAAGCGGACAGAAAATGACTAGATTCTCCTTCGACTCGGCCAGCAAACTCTGTCATAATTTTACCCTCTGCGAAGGCCGGGCGCAGCAACGATTTACAAGAGTCGTCTCTTATATCAAGCCAAAACAATGTTTCATCATGTCCTTCAGTCAATTCCAAACATATTAATGCCGATTCCCTTTCTAGCCAGCCTCATACTTACGACAGACCTGTAAATAACAGGTCACATAAGATGTCAACTGGGGCCAAGTCTTATAAACCTCACAACGTTTCCAGTGATACAATTATTAATGTGCCAGACCATACAGACTTTAATGTTATTTCCGAGTCGGTTCAAGCTAAATCCGACCGTGAATTCGAAGATTTCATAAATTCCAAACGCCAGGAGATCATAGATAAAGGATTCTCGCCGCTAGAACGCGGCATAGGCCAGCCCAAGGCCGTACAGTTCTACAAACAAATTCTCGGGGCGAGTGATGAAGTCGTGAATATCCTAGAACACGGCTACAAACCCAGATGGTCGGCGTGTCCACCGCCTCCGTCTTTTTTCAACAACAACAAGTCAGCAGAGTTAGAGATGGATTTTGTACGCGAAACCGTGCAGGACTGGTTGGAAAAAGGATACATCAAACGTTTGGATAATCCAGCCACAGTTAATTCTCCTCTGTCCGTCGCATCTAAATACGAGGTTATGTCAGGTAGGTTTATTTTCTGATTACGTTCTTATTTTTTTTTTTTTCATATTCTGTCATTAATTAACAATATGTCCTTAAAATAGCTTATATGTAGGTTTATTCTTTAAAGCCATCTTAGATAAATAATAACACATTCTGGGGTCCATTTGATGTTATACAGTTTCGGACATATCACTTATTACAAAATACTAGGTCATTCATATTCGGATATAATTATCATTCGTGTATTAACACACTTGTTAAACGATCGAGACGTGTTCTATAAAGTGTTTGTGTAAACAGTTACAAAATTCCTTTAAGTCGTATGTTGTACGAATTTATAATTATCGTATTTTATAGGACAGCTCAAGAAACGCTTATGCTTAGACTTATCCAGGAGCACAAATATGTATGTGGATCCAAAATCGTGTCCTCTCAGCGACTTATCTACATTCTTACCCAGGTATTATATTCATCTGAATGTAGGGCGTTTTTCACAGACATATAATTGGGGAAAGTGGCGTCCGTCGTATATGAACAAGTTTGTCGCGAATATGTGATACAACGGTGCACATCATGCGTTGCAATGAGGCTGTTCTTCTCAATTTATTCCATGTTTTTTATTTTAGGATTGAGAGGGGCAGCTTCATTGCAACGCATGATATAAGGTCGATGTATTTACATGTCTCCTTGCATAGGGAGGCATGGCAATACTTCGGCTTCACCATCACCAATGTTGCCGGCATCATGGAGCATTACTGTTTCATTGTAGTACCCTTTGGGTACTGCAATGCAACAGCATTAATGGCCTGTTTGCTCCGTCCCATTGAGATACATCTACACTCTCTGAGTGTAGATGTGTCTTATTATGTGGATGATGGGGGCAACATTGGTGTGTCATTAAGTCGTTGTTCCACATATCAACAGTACACGTTCTTTGTGATGTCCTGCAGTGCATGGCAGATTGCTACGGAAAAGACGGTGTATCCATCACAAATCGTCAGATATTTGGGTTTCATCATAAATACCGTGGAAATGCGCATTACAGCTCCCGCCCGAAAAATTGCGAAACTTCAGCTTGACATCGACGAAATTATCGTCGCAGGCAATTCTGGCAGTCCTGTCCCTTGCCGCCAAACCGCAAGCATTCTCGGCACAAACGCTCACTTGTTGAGTTCCCACGGCGAAATTTTGAAAATTGTGTCTAGAGAATCGCAGCATTTGTTGGGTACCGCCGTGGTAGCATCAGGATGGAACGCACACATGGTGATTTCCCCCAGAATGGTGGAAGAATTAAAAATGTGTAAGGTCTACTTGGAGTCCCATAACGGCAGACCTATAAGATATGAATCTAGACAAACAACCATTTTAAAACCCGCGCACAAAACATATTTATTAGAAGGGTGGGATCCTAAAGACGACGCCAGGGAGTTAATCACCATGGTCAGCGACGCGAGCGCAACCACAGCCTTCGTCTATCAGGCCGATACTTTTAATATCGTGGCCGAATTCCCCTTCAACGACAACGAAAAACAAACATCCTCTACTTTGCGCGAGCTTAGCGCTATCTTCAAGCTACTGACGTCCGACGAGAAGTTTCTCAAAGAAAACAGAGGACGTATGGTCCTATGGTTGACTGATTCTCAGTCTCTCTGTCATATAATGCGTCGTGGGTCAAGAGTGCGCCAGCTCCAAGAGATGGTTGTAAAAATCTTCGAGCTTCAACACAAATGGGGTGAGAATTTTCCCTTAATCTTTAGAAATTTATCGCCATTGATCGCGTCGTTTTTTTCAGGGAATTACGGTTATTATAATTGTATACTTTTTTCAACCATGTATGATTTCTTATCTTTTGTTTCAGACGTGCGGATCTTCTGTTTCTGGTCGGAACGGTCAGACGAAAACTTGTCCATCGCGGACATGGGCTCCAAGAAGACCAGCACCGACGAGTGGTCGCTGGACAACGAGTCTTATTCACAAGTGTTATCTAGATTCAGCGTGGTTCCTACTATCGACGCTTTCGCGGCTCCTGACAACACAAAGTGCGAGCGTTTTTTCAGCAAGTGGCCAGAAACAAATACTGCCGGTGTTAATTTTTTCAGCCAAATTATTGATCCTACAGAGATTTTATATGTTTGTCCGCCTATTAGTTGTATATCTAGAGCTTGGCGCACAATTTCAAAAATTAACGGTCTTACGTCCATTATGGTGGTTCCTTATTGGAGGTCCCATGCTTTCTTCGCCGATTTTCTAGAGAAGGATCAGTTCAAATCCTGCATTAAGTCATATTTTATTTTTGATGCCAATTTCACTTCTAAATCTGACTCATGTTTATTTAATGGCTCCACAAAATTCGCAACTTTGGCAATGCTCATTACAGTTGACAACACCAATTAATATATTATGTTATTTTTGTACGAGGAGCTGCGACAACGGTCTAATATTTATATGTTTTTTTCAAATACACATTTAAAGTGCGAAATCTATTATTGCAACGAAATATTTGATAAATACCATCTCAACTATTATTTTACATGTTTCTAATTTTTTGGTTTACAGCTTAGATAATCTTGTCACCACAATCAAAAACAAAAGACCTTTTATCACACCAAGTTTTGTTATTCTTTTATTTGACCAGCAGCATCTTATACATGTCCATATACCTGTATTTTATATGTTTTCTCGACTAGTCAGGATAATTTATTTTGTCATATGTTTCAACAAAGACAGTAATTTTCTCATATTCCTTTTGAATTGTTTGCTTATTTGCTTTAAGCTCAAGCTGGGCTTCACATTATATTATTCAGACAATTTGTTTTACCTATTACGACAAATTTTGTTTATCCTATACAGTCTTGACCAGTGACGAACCAGTACACTTATATATTTTTTGTTTCATGTATATAATACTTTAAACAGTCAGAACGATTATTATGTTATATTATTATGACAAGTGACGTCGTGTTTTTTACAACGGCGGATGTCAGACTATTTTATCCCGTAAGTACAGGTCATGTATGGGACAGGAGTTCATGCCACTGCAGGCAGTTACGGTTTTCATCGTTTATTTATACTATGTTCTCATGTCTCCTATATCGCCTATGTACTTACGCTTTGTTTATTCGTAGTCAGATATATTTTTCGCAAATTATAATAACACACAGTTGATCATTTCAGAATGGGTACGGCTAAAAAAGCGAAAAATGCCCCGACGGACAAAGGAAGGTTTTCGAGGTTATTGCAAAGGAAAGCCTCCAGCGCCGGGTCCACTCAAATTCCGAATTCTCAGAAACCGGTCCGTACCATGGCCGCGTTGCAGGAGTTGGGCTTAGCCGGGAGAAGGGAGCTGCAGGCCAGGTATTTTTTATACCCGTTTGTCTTTTAACGCATACAAGGACGATAGTTTTCATAATAGTTCGGTCCACAAAAAATAAAAACGATATTTCAAATTGTACAAAATGACCAGGATTTACGGTTATATAGGGGAGTTATATAAATTAGCAAATTTTATCTTCCTACATAAGGGTAGAAAACAATTAGTCATTCAAAATATTTTTGCGAATCACATACATTTTTCAGGGTATTAATATCACATAGGGAACTTAAATAATCTTCAGATTGCATTCCACCTTATGGCTTAACATTACAGCCGGCAGTATATATATCCGGTATTTTATTTATAGATTGGCGGGTGCAGCGCGCGCCGAGGGTACCAGGAGGAGCCACAACCGAATAATCAAGGATGTAACCAACTTTCTGGCGGAGCAAGGAGTGGACCCTTCCGAGCTCGACGAAGTTTCTATCATGAGTTTTTTGATGAAAGTCTATCAAGAGGAACGGCCATTCGGTTACACGGCGGCGGTCAAAGGAGCGATTCATGCTCTTATGGCAGCCCTGGGGTTACCAGCATCTATCTGGTCCTTAGCCGTGGAGAGAGTCTTCCAAGGTACGGTACGTATCGCCGCCCCACGAAGGATGCGCCGTCCTCGGGTTCAGCAACTCCCCGGCTACGCTATCAGAAGAATGGTCGAGTGGGTCATCCCTGTCTGGCCAAGGAACACCCAAGAATTGGATCAAATTCAACTTAGAAATTTTCGTACTGTTATATTGTTGGTGACTCAATTCTATACTTTGTGTCGTATTTCCGACGCAAGGAAATTAAGAGCGCGCGACGTGAAACTCTTAGATCTGGACGGTACGCCGGCGATCGAGATATTTTTCCGCCAACAGAAAAACGATCAGATCCATATCGGAAACAAAGCATATATCGTCAAAGAAGGTGGCGCGGCATGTCCTTACACTCTGTACAAATTGTATTTCGCGCGAAATTCTTACTATTTTCGAGATGGCAAGACAGAAGATCTGAATTTTCTATTTCCTAGACTCAAGATGGCGAAAATAACTAGGATCCTGATACCAGACGGCCGCTACGCAGTCTCTGAGAACACGCTGGTTACCAACATAAAAGCCATGGCCAAGAAGGTCGGATTTTCCGGGGTAGTATCCGGAAAATCCGCCAAAATAGGAGGTACGAGCGCAGCGTTTGCCAGCGGACTATCCGATGCGGAAGTTCGCGATAAAGGCCGCTGGAGAAGTTTAGAGTCGGCTCAACATTACAGAAGGATAAGTGATTCACACAATTTGAAGCTGGCCAAGGCATTCTCTATCCAAAGAAGTTCGATTACGGATAATCGCAATCCACGGGTGTTTAATCCTGAGATTCTCTTCACGTTCAGCGATCAAATCGACGATGACGTCGCATTAGACCAACGTTTGTTTCCCGATTTGTAATTTTGTATTCCAGAATAAAGATTTTTCGATTCTGAAGATAAAGTTTTTTGATTATTACAAAGCAGTTATTATACAAGTCTTACTGGCGACATGGCAGAAATATCATGTCAATATATAAATAATAATATCATGGATATAGCGATCCGTATCTTTAATTCTTTTTATCAGATATAAATCAGCCGTCGTATTAGTTTTATCGGTGTTATCACGAAATTATTCAGGGATGTATTTCAGTCACGATTAGTTTTCATATATTACGGTATTTCGAAAGTATAAGGATTCTTAGAAGTACCAGAAAATAATAAATCTTGCCATATAAAGGTTGAATTATAGTGCTTAAAACAAAATCTGGACTGTAATTCATCCCTGCTTAATTTCGTTTTCATACAACTAGGAAAACTTCTGTGTTTAGCTTCATAGCACCGATAATCTGTTATAACGGTTGCCTATTTAATGATGCTTTTAATAGCGATTCATCTTTTATATATTCCTCAAGGGGATAAAGTCAAAAATCCTATTTTTCATGACATTTCGAAAAATAGAGTGAAAAATGGTGGAAATTTCAAAACAACGCACATTGACTTTCCAGGGACAAGGGATGTTTCATCTGAATTAGAAAATTTTATCCCATCATTGATGTATGTCTATCTGTCTGTTTGTACCGAATGATCAGGCTAACCGCTGTACTAATATGATTCTCCTTTATAATGTAGCTATCATATGTCCTGGGAAGTTATAAAGAATTATTACCAATTCCCTTCAAAGAAAATCCCTAAGAAAAAAAGCATAGTGGCATATCCGCTAGTTTTAAATATTTATTCACATTTTATTTTCTTCAGATAAGCCATCCCTTGTTTTCCGTCTGTACGCTTAATTTTGCTCTGTCTGTAAGCCTGTCTGTTGTATTTGTCTGTCTGTATGCCTGTCTGTAAGTATGTCTGTCTGTCTGTATTTGTCTGTAAGTATGCCTGTCTGTCTGTATTTGTCTGTAAGTATGCCTGTCTGTCTGTATTTGTTTGTCTTTATGCCTGTCTGTCAGTATTTTTCTGTTTGTATGCATGTCTGTTGTATTTGTCTGTAAGTTTTTGTCTGTCTGTATGCCTGTCTGTCAGTTGTATTTGACTGTCTGTATGCCTGCCTGTCTATATTTGTCTGTCTGTATGCCTGTCTGTCAATTTTGTCTGTATGTCTGTCTTTATGCCTGTCTGTCAGTATTTGCCTGTCTGTAAGCCTGTCTGTCTATATTTGTCTGTCTGTATGCCTGTCTGTCAGTATTTGTCTGTCTGTAAGCCTGTCTGTTGTATTTGTCTGTTTGTATGCCTGTTTGTTGTATTTGTCTGTCTGTATGCCTGTCTGTTGTATTTGTCTGTCTGTATGCCTGTCTGTATGCCTGTCTGTAAGCCTGTCTGTCTAAATTTGTCTGTCTGTATGCCTGTCTGTCAGTATTTGTCTGTCTGTAAGCCTGTCTTACTAAATTTGTCTGTCTGTATGCTTGTTTGTCAGTATTTGTTTGTCTGTAAGTCTGTCTGTCTGTATTTGTCTGTCTCTGTATATCTATATTTTTAACTAATTCAATCTGTATGCCTATCATTTGTTTGTCTGTTATCTGTCTGTCTATCTGTCTGTTTATTTGTTTATCTATCTTTTTCTCTATAAGTATTTCTATTTTTCTGTATGTCTGAAGGTAAAAGGGTACTAAAATTTAATATTTAAAAGTACAATATTAAACGATGCTACTCTAAAAACGACTGTCTGTCTATTTGTCTATCTCTGGCAAGTTGCCTATCTCTATGTCTGTCTGTCTGTCCTTTCAATTTGTATTTCTTTTTATATTATTTTGTCTATCCGGTTATTAGTTTCCGTATCTATCTATATGTAATATTATGTTTAAGATTAGTTTCTGCCACACAGACATGCGAGCGGACAGAGGTAAAGACATACACCTATCTATAGAGTAGCTGCGTAACCAAATAATTTACCTTTATAACTAATAAAAGTTCTCTTTTTAGATTTGAATGAAATTTTCTTGTGGCTAAACAGCAAACCTCTTCTATGCTTCGATCCTAAAAAATTTACAAAATTCTACCTAGTGCAGCTTAAAAATTTAATATTTTTTTTTTTTTGGGGGGGGGGGTGTTGAATAACAGCTACTGACTGATGACTTAAAGTATTTCTAAACTTTTGTTTTATGTCCTTAAAAAGAAAATATTTAGTATAATCCCTATTAGAAACAAGTGAAGCACTATAACCCCCCCCCCCTTTCTAGCCAATAACAAGAATAGTTATTTCTCGCATCGTATTATAAACAGCTTTCCGCGGATATAGAATGTACAATTATAAGATTAAAACCAGTTTTTAAGCTCCGAGGTGCCGAAGGCACGGGGTAAAAAAACTAGTTTTAATCTTATGATTGTACATTTTTATACTCGTAGAAAGCTGGATATAATACGATGCTAGACATAGTTTTTTCGTATGGATGAGAACCGGTTCCTATCAACCGGATTCGAATGAATACGAGAAAAGATTTGATTATACTTCTTCCCGTAAACATAATCAGGAATCTTAAGGGATAAGACAATTGATGCTGTGCATTCCCAATGATGAATAGCAAATTTAAAACATTGCTACTTGTTTAAACAAACTATCCAATTATCACGGGGAAGCCTAGTGATGTTGAAGAATCATGGGGGTAAGACTACCTCGAAAGATTGATTAAAGAAAACGAGGTGTACTTAGTCGTCGGGACATCCTCTTTTTTTACTCGATTTTTATGGTGAAAATATTAATTTACTGTTCTCCCCCCCCCCCCCCTCATTGTTTTTAAAAGGAGGGAGGTAGATAAGGACAACTACCGATTTGGGGGAATTACATTGAAAATGTTTTGTTTTCTTATAAAGTTCAAACTAAGGTTCAAGTGTTCGATTGTTTCTACCAGCAAAAAAAAATTTCAAAATAGCGAAATTGTGAAATTTAGACCCATCTACATATAGATTAGCTTCGAAATAAAAACTCTAGAAATCATTTGATAAACAATATAGAATGAAATTGGATGCTTTTGCTAATATAGAAATTTGACATTTTATTTCAAAGAGAATAATTGATTGATTTAAGTTATATTTTCATGGATGTGATCGAACCCCGAACTCGTTTAATATGTAAAAGCAGTTAGCAAATTTTTATTATCTTAAACTTTATTGACTTCCTTTTTCCCTCAATAATGTAATAAACTTATTTAAACTTTTAACCAACATACAAAGTGAATCGGTCCTAAAATTTATTCTCAATCTTCTCAGGAATCAGCATTGAACAAAATCAAGAATTACGTAATTATGTAATGGAATTGACCTTTGTACTTTCTGGTAAAATTACTACACTTTCTTATTTGTTACTAAAAATCAAAGTTTGAAAACGATAATACTATTCCAAAAGGCCCAATTTAACAATGACGGGAGCTAATTGCGGAGGCAGAAATTGACTTACACTGAATTTTAAAAAGCCTAAGCCCAGTACATTTATAACAAACGACAAAAACGTAACGCCAAAATTACATAAAAGAAATACAGCCATACTAATCAACTTGTGGAGTTGGTTTGCTATTAATATTAACCTGCATATCTAGAGCATATAAATCTGTTCTTTTATCATTCACTAAAGCAGTTAAAGCGTCCAAACTACTGTATTTAGCCGCTACCATAGCAGGTGTACAACCCTGAAAAGGAATTAAGCATTTAATATATGTACATATACCGCAATATTTAGTCGTTTCTCTGGCAGTTAAAGCAAGTTAAAGTTAACTGCTTAATAGAATTAACCAGTTAAAACATAAAGATTTGTATATTTAGTCCCTTCTTAAGGATTGGGGAAACCGTGAAAATTTTGCTGTCACATCATCTAGACTGCTATGTGTAGACTAATTCATAGATTACAAAATAAATTATTTTAATTTAAGAAAATTAATATAATGCATCCAGAATGCTATATGTACACTGCAACATGATGTAGTTTTAATTCTGTTAAAAATACCAGTAAAGAGTAAAGTAAAGTAATACTGCAAAGAGACTGTAGTATTAATAATTTTAGTAGCGAATCACCTTTATGAAAAACTTTGCCTGTCAGTCCGTGGGAAAAATGTTATTTTTTCGGAGCCTATTTAAAATACCACTTATTCAACTTACTTACTCTCTCTCTCTCTCTCTCTCTCTCTCTCTCTCTCTCTCTCTCTCTCTCTCTCTCTCTCTCTCTCTCTCTCTCTCTCTCTCTCTCTCTCTCTCTCTCTCTCTCTCTCTCTCTCTCTCTCTCTCTCTCTCTCTCTCTCTCTCTCTCTCTCTCTCTCTATCTCTATCTCTATCTCTATATATCTATCTATCTATCTAAATATCTATTCACTCAATCTATCTATCAATCTCTCCTTATCTTATATACAACCACTGAACATCTTTGTCCGTTTGTCCACCCATGATTTTATTGTTCTCCGCTACTTATGGATAATATTATGTTATTGTTACCTTAATAGTTGGAAGATTAACTTCAATGGCCGGATGATTAAGTAAATCTTCAATAGCAGCGATCACATTAAACCTTGCAGCTGTGTGTAGAGCGGTCAGTCCGTACTAAATATTCCAAATATTAGACGCATAGCTACTCTAAAAATTTGTCTTGTAAGTCAGTCCGTCCAGAAGTAAAGATTAATCCCAGAGTATAGTCAGAAAGCCAATGCCTATGAAGGTTAATTGCACATATATTTTCAACAGATCCTAACTTCTTATTTATAACAGACAACCAACTGTTGGCTTGTGCGACATTTGTCTGGAAGTCCCAACTGTGCATTGCCTGGAAATATGCCTCTTTTTGGGGCTAAGGCTTCCCCTCTATCATAACAATTTCTAGCGGCTACGTCCCATTAAGCCTCTAGGGGCACTTAAGGAGGGAGGAAACACCTTATTTTTCAAATTTTATGGGTGTGGTCATCTGTTTTGTAAGTGTGGATATACCCTCTCTTAAATTAGTTAAAACCCTTCCCTAGACCTATCAGAAGCTTCACTGTAAAGGACCGGTTGATGAGATCCTTCGCTATTGACAAAAAAGCTTAATACTTTATATAATAAGGATAATCGTGCATTAGCACCGAATGTCGGTTTACTATGATTAATTAATACCTTGTTGGCTAAGTTAACATCAATGCCAGGATATTGTAACAGTTTCCTCCAGACTGACTGATGACCATATCTAATTGCTCGCCTAATGGGTTAAAAACAAGTACAATGTTATCAATAAGTAACGCAGTAGTGGCAAATTAACAATAGATTAGATGTAAACTTTTAGCTAAAAAAAAGGAATTTGGTACAATTAAGAAATTATGTAGTTAAATTTAATAAAAATGGAACACAGTAATAGTGTCTGACTGATTATGACGTAACAAAAAAAAATTAGCCAATGAGAGGCCGTTATTGACCAATGGTAAAATTTATAGTGGCCTCTCATTGGCTAATTTTTTATGTTACGTCATAATCAGTCAGACACTATTACTGTGTTCATTAAAATGTCCATTGTCCAATATCCCTGTAGCTAAGTATTACCTTAGTGGCCAGCCGTTCATACAGTTTGGGTCCACATTTACAGGTATTGAATCCAAATTTCCATCCTTAACAATTCAATATTTAAGCTTGTGACGTCATGAAAATGAGCATCCATCTCTTTTTTAGAAGTTTTCTTTCCTTCTTCTCCTCTCATCCCTCATTTTTATGACGTCACATGGCTGATCTTTTAAGACACTATGCAAATTCCCATCCTTAATATGTTTATATTGTCTTAAGAAATCTAAAATTTTGCAAGATTTATGTTTGTGAATATTTCGAAATGGCTCATTCAAAGGTTTTTAGGGAAGTTTAGTCTCCGTCCAGGGAATGTTTAAGACATGTGGTTTGTGAAACATCCCCTCTCATTCTATTTTTTTTTCAAAACAAATATAGATATGAGTGGTTGGGTAGGAGATGCCCAACAAGGCTAGCGGAGATGCATCTAGATTTACAAATATGATTTAAAAATTTAAATCAAAGTATTTTTTTTTGTCTGAGTGGTTAGGTTTAAAGTCGCTTTTAGTTAAAGCACCCGTAGAATATTTTAAGCACCTTATTAACACTGCACTGTATGTTTGATTAAATGTATCTGTTTCTTTTTTAATTTTTTGAAGGGTAGTATGCACTGATGCTGTCATATTCAAAAGTAGTAATTTATTTATATTCATTTATCAAAATAAAAATTAGTTTACACAGATGTTTCTTTTCAGGGAAGGACAACAACTACAAAAAAACGCCCCCCAATTTGTTTGATTTTTCAAAGTAAGAATATTCTAATATTTTTTTTTAATTTTAAACCTATAGAACAATTTTAACATTTATATTTCTATCAGAACTATCCGCCGTAAGGTACGAACACCTGATTTGTAAAATGTTTTGTCTTAAATTTTTATTTAAATTTTTTGCCAAATGCTTTGTTTATATCAAACAAACACAAATTAAACGTTACCTTACAATCTTGTAAAAATGCTTCCATTTTAATAACTTTATAATTGTATCACAAAATTGTAAATTTCCTTCATGGAATAAAACTACACTATGACGCAGATTTCAAACATAAAGCTGCTTGTATTTAACAAAAAAGAATGTTAGAATTCGTTAGCTATACATACACACACAAGCTACAAGCTACTAGCTGATGGGTCAACTTTCTGTCTGCTGCCTACTCGAGTACTCTTGAACTTGAAAAATATAACAGATTTTTCATATCGTAGATGGTCAAATAGCAGTAAATGGGTATCAGAGTCGGTGGTATACTTTAAAAACTAGATAACCTAAATTTTTGTAAACTTATAAACTTGTAAAATTTAATGTATCAAAATTTTAACAAGTTTAAGAAATAGAAGGAAGTGGCTAATAGATAAACATAGCTGAAAGAATTCTATGTAATATAATTCTATTTTGAAAGTACAGTTTAGATAGACGCAATGTTTTCTTTCATGACAACAAGGAATCATTAACATAAGATTAATAATTTTTTTTATAAAGTATGAATCCTATATTTTGCTTCCCAAACGTAAAGGAAAACTTTCAAGTAATAACTAATTTTCTTTCATTCATCTGTCCCTTTATCCATGGTCTAAATAATGTCAAACTGTCTTAGAAAATAAAGTTAAAATAGGGATAAGACAATGGACGATGAATTGATTAAAATGTTGGTGGAAAAGTTTGTACACTGCTGGATTTAAATAAAAATTTGGTAAACGTACTCAAAGTTAGTAAAGTACATGCAGACATATGTATGTACAGACATTAATAGAAAACAGAACACGTTATATTTTAAAATTTTAAGCAGTTATTATTACTAAATTACTTAATTATTCTGAATAAATAAAAACAAAGTTATGTTTTGCCTCAGACTTACGGACAGACTAAAGGAAAACTATACTTGCTGAGTAAAAAGGAATAAAAAATGTAATAAAAATTATTTTTTTTAAATTGTAAATAAAATAAGACATGACATAATTCATACGAAATAACAATAGAATTATGAGACAAGAAGAATATTGTATAGTAAAACAATTTGTCGCAATTAAAAAAGAACTTTTAGATAGTTTTAAAAAGAATTTATCATCGTTTATTCAGTATTAACTAAAACTATTTTATGAGATTTTTTTTGTAATTTAAATATTTTTTAAACATTACAAAAAATATTGCACGTTACTTTATTATTATTATTTTTACTTTATATGAGAAAATTAAGACTACAATATTATCTTTAAAAAAAAACCAAATAATTGTTTATTAAAACTGGTATATCATATGTTAACTACCTGAGTATAAACTGTATTCCTTTAGTCTACAGAAGATACTTCTAAAAAATTAAATAAATTGTGCGTGGTATGTACTTTAAGCTCTCGTCAACATTTAGAACAATTAATGCCTAATATTCGGATACAGGGTTTTGATTTTATTAGAGGGTTTTATTGCTTCAACACCTTAAAATATATGAACCGACGAAATACAAAAATGAAAAAATGCATCGTATTCGTGACAATTAGTTTCAAAATAAAAATTGCACTTATAAAAATGGAAAGGGAATATACTCGTATTTTATTATCGAAGTTTAATAGTATTTTTCCTATTTTTTTCAATTTTTTAAATGTATATGAATCTATAAAAAGTTAAGGAGTATTGTTAGTAGCACCCGTCCGAACGAAATTTGAAAGCTATGGAAACTAATTGATCTATGGGTTTTAATTAAGAAATTCGACCGTTTAAAGCCGACTTTTTTATTGGGAAGAAATAAAAAAAATAAGGCCTTTCATACCAAAATGTGTACAGTTTCTACCCAATAGCAGGTCTGCCGAGTTCTCCCAGGATATTTTTATTGGTGGAGCCTGATTACCTCTCTTTCTTAGTACCTTTATTGAAATAACAAAGTAAATTATAGAGTAGCTTAGCTACTGAAAAATGAATTAGGCATATATTTTTAAATAATGTTTAAATAAATGTTTGACTCGAAGCCAAATCTATATTTTATACAAAAAAAAATCTTGTCTGCTAGGTTTTTTTAAAAACTTTTTTGCCTCGCCTTTAGGTGTTCCTAATTTAAACAATATTATTGAAATTTACAATACTAACTTTATAATTCATTCATTATTATAAGATAATATTATATAGATGTTATTGAAATTAAATTTGAATGCTACAGTTTTATAATCAAGTTTTATTCATTGGCTCAAAAACTTTGGGCATTAAATTTTAATCTATTGGTTCCCAACTAGTAGTGTCTAAACTTTTCAACCAAAATTAAATCTACAGAAGGGGTAGTTTTGATTGGATATGTACATGAATTTATTGTCCATTGTCTTCTACCTTAAGAACCCTGATAGAGGCATAATAAAGCAATTATAGCAAATGATGATCTTTAAAATGTAAAATAGCCAATAATAGTATATGTGCTTTATTAGATCAAAAAAGTTTCTTTGTTTATTTTTATTTTCTATATTGAAAGAAATATATTAATTTAATAAAATAAAGACTTAGTCATAGTAAAGAGATCAAGTTATTGTCTAGAATAATAAAACAACATAAAAATACGTATTTATCATAAAATTTGGGTATTTTAAATCAGAGAAAGGTTAAATTAGTTTTATGAATTATACGAATTATTATCTATGAATAAAAATTAAAATTTAATAGGAATCTTAAATGAAGATTAGTAGCTTCGAAATATTTTCTTTAATCTTTTACTTAAGATAGCAATTTGTTAATCACAAATTATTTTTAAGTCAAATAATATATTGAAATTAAGCCTTGACATATGTGAAAAATAAGAAATTAAACAAGGATGACAACATCCATAAGTAGCGAAGCACAAAAATTGTGGATGGCAATACGTAGAAGTAGATTTAAAGTGTATTTATTAAAATCAATAATAGATTTATTGGAGAAAATAAACATGAAACCTTGTTTTATTTTGTATGATGAAGACGGTTAAAGTAAATTACATACTAGATGCACATAACAATGGGAAAAAATATTTTGAAACTGTTAATGCAAAAAAAGTGAATAATGCCAAAGATATGGGGAAATATATCAAAATATAAAGATAGCCAAAACCTGCTAAAAGGCAGTTTGGCCGCCATTGTTTCTTTTCTTAAAACGCCAGAAATTTAATTTTAATATCTTTAACTGAAAATTTTTGAAAATTGGACCATAAACACCAAAGATATGGGTAAAAATGTGAAAAATATAAAAATAGCCAAAAACCTGCAAAAAGGCAGACTAACTGTCATTGATGTTTTCTTTAAACGACAGGAAATTTAATTTTGATATCTTTAACTGAAAAAATTTCGAAAATCGAACCATAAACACCAAAGATATGGAGAAAAATGTGAAAAATATAAAAATAGCCAAAAACCTGCAAAAGGCAGTCTGACCGTCATTGTTGTTTTCTTCAAATGACGGGAAATTTGATTTGATATCTTTAACTGAAAAAATTTTAAAAATCGGACCATAAACACCAAAGATATGGGGAAAATTTGGAAAATATAAAAAATAGCCTAAAACCTGCTAAAAAGCAGTCCGACCGCTAATGATGTTTTAAAGTTAATTGTGCTCCTTAATGATGGAAATTTTGTCAAAAAATTTCAGCGCTCTATCTTTTATAGGAGCCGAGAAAATCACGTTTCCCCCAATTCATTAATTTCGGACGGACAGACGGACGGACATTGTGAATTATAGAGTAGCTTCGCTACTAAAAAGAATTAAATTAACCATTCTTTTTCTGTTGAGATAAAAAAATATCATTTTTTATAAGTAAATATTTTTGTAAGTACTGTTCACCAATAAAAGAATAACACAAAGGAAAATAAATTAACTTACATCAACAATATTAAAAAAGGGTTCCTTATATGAATTAAAGCTATTATTTAAAATGTTAAAACACTGCTTGTTTAAACTAACCAATCAATATTTGTTCAAAATACCCAAAGTTTTAATCCCTTGAATAAAAGAACATGTTCATTAAATTATGGGTATAGAATATTTACAGTGCAATTTTTTCTATGAGAAGCAAAAGCAAAATTAATAATATGTTCTGATTAAAGCAGCATAATCCTTATACTAAAGTAACAGGATGTTTGTTTGTCTGTGTATCTGTGTGTCTGTACTGAAGGATCTCGCTAACCGCTGAACCGATCGGGTTCTCCGTAACAAAGTAGCTTCTCATAGGTCCCGGGAAGGTTTATAACTATTTTGGGGGAGGGTACCACCACCCTCCCAAGAGAAATCACAATAAAATCAAAAATATTAAATATTTCCGCCGCATAGTGTCGCTAGCATAGTCGCGCTGCGTAGACGCATGAATTTAACAATTGATAACATAGACAAGTTATTTCTCAAATTAGATATTTAAAATAAAAATAAAAAACATTTAAAGGCCACTAGAGGCCTCTAGGGGCGTAGCCGCTAGAATGTAATATAGCAATAAAAAAAAAACAATAAAAGATTTTTTTTTTATTTATTGAAAGTTTTCAAATATCCATTTCATATATTATAACTTTAAAATACAAAAATCTGTGGAGTCATTTCTTATCAATCTTTGACTATTGAACTCTCAAATAAGAAAAAAAATAAGTGATCTACATATTTTGGGTTTGCATTATCTATGCAAATCAAATTATCCAGAAAATCCATTCCAAATTCTATCAGCAGCTATCCAGCCATAGTCAAATAGATCAGGTACACATATACCTACAAACAGTCCAACCCATCCTCCAAACTCTAAATAAAAATGCTTTAGATAGTTTATAATGGGGCAGATACAAAAAAAAATGACCCATTAACCTGTACAATCTAATAGTACAAAGCCTATTCATTAATGATTGTTGATTAATGCAGATTTTTGATTTACTATCAAGATTTGAAATTTTATAAATAACTACTTCTAAGAGTTTGAATAACATGGATGACAAATGTATTAGCAGTTGTATATAGATGCAAGGAACAAGAAGTCTTTTAAGGCTAGTAGAAGATTAAAGACAAATATATGATATTTTTGGATTAAAAAGAAAAAAGTTTATATTTACCTGCTATGAGACTCCAGAAGGTGTAGGTGAGGTCTGATCTAGTGAGAGTGTTTACAGGACTGATGTTGATGGTGAACTTTTTAATCTTATTGTCATTTGGAATTGGTGGCATGTGATCAATCTGTGTTTTAACAATAAGAAATTTTAATCTTTAACTGTGATTCATTAGTATTAAGATGGTTCCAATTAACGTTTACTTAATGATAGTTATAAATTAATTAGGTATAAATTAAAATCATATGTTTCCTTTAGATAAGTAAATGTACATGGTATTTTGCAGTCATCAGGTTGGTTTAGGATTCTTGAACTTAGGTTCAGGAACTTCTGCCCAGCTTCTTGTAATTTTGAACCAGAACATATTTGAGCACCAGATAGAATTCTATAATATTTTTTTCATTAAATAATGTTAAGTACAATAATTTTAATGTTTAAGCAATTGATATAAAAAAATATCAACTTACTTTTTCAATGGATAAGTACATCCAAGAGTTTTATTATATTCAGAAACAATTCTATCAGACTTGCAATTATGATAATCAGAGTTGCCACAGGTAACAACTGGGTTAGTAGTCAGATCATATGATTCAATTCTCAAGTTTGAAATTCCATCATTAGGTTTGTGAAAAATAGTGTTAGTGTACTGAATTACAAACTCTTGTTTGAAGATCATGTTTGTAGGGTGAATAAACAAATGAAAGTTGAAGTTACGACTGTCATAGGCATTATGGTATATTTCAATAAAAAATATTTCCTTCTTGGGAAGTTTAAATTCTTTGCACAAATATGATTCTGGCATACTTGTTATAAACTCAAATTCAGCTGTTTCATTGTTATTCTTTAGATATAAAGTCCCATTTTCCAATTTTATGTTTAATTCAACTAAAGGTTCTATTGTTTCTTTCAACATGGTTCCATTGTAATTTCTATTTAATTTATCAACAACTTTACAAAATGAAAGAGATATTCCAACATCTTTTGTGTTAATTATATCAAAACTGGCTCCAGATGGTTTTGTAACATATTTATGATAACAGGATAAAGCTTGACAAATTACACATCCATAGCAAATAACAGAAACAATAATTGTCGTTATTTTCTTTATCATGTGATGTATTTTCTTGTTGTTAGTCAGGGAACATATGTCAATCAAACTGAAATGACAATAATTACATATTTAAACTTAATAAACAGTGCATGTTTATTTTTTTATTTATCAACAAAGTCAATGATGTTCATTAATCTATGTTATTAAATAAAAAAGAATCAATCATTTTAGTTTATTATATTAGACATACAGACTTAGATGTACAGACAGACGTAGATCAATATCCCGTTAACTGAAATTTACCCATTTATAATTCGTAGAGAATTCGTAAAGAAGCATTCAAAAAAAAATTGTAACAATTTTAATAATTCCAGTAATTTTCCTTAATATACTGATATCGACCAATTTATTAATTCTAAAGGAAAATATAAAAAAAAATGAATTCTGTAAAAATTTATAAGAATTTTAATGATTCCTGTATAAACTTTGGGGTAAACAAAAGGAGAGGTTCGCAACTCCCTAATTTTTACAAAACAGGGATGACGACATTCATAAGTAGCAAAGTACCAATAATCATGGTTGGGTACACGGACAATGTAATTTACAGAGCAGATGTTTAATGGTCATAAATCAGGAATAAATTATTTTTTAAAATTACGAAACTTTTCAAATATTTTTCTGTATGTTTGTTTTAATGCTTATATTTTTTTGGACCAAATATATCATAATTTAGATGTGTATTGGTATTAGGAATCCTCACAAAAATAATCAGCAGCAAATAGAATCACTTTCTCCAAGAGTGTTAAAGACTGACAGACAGACGGTTAGGAGGACAAATTTTGTTAGGCACACAGCCGTGTAAATATGTATTAGCCACCAATATCCTTATCAAGACGCCAAATTTATAATTTATCGACGAGTGGCAATAAAAGCGAAGCTCTGAAACGGTAGGACAAACGGACATTAACACTTGTATAATGTCAGAACTGAATAATCAGAATGCGAATGTATAAGAGTCAAAGCAAAATTGTAAGTAAATTTGTGAAAAACTGCTTGATACAGGATAATGATTATGGACATACTTACATTTTTAGGACTTGATTATAGAGTTGCTTCGCTTATAATATTGTACTTTGTTGTCGCAGGAATCAGTATACCAAAAATCAGACCAATCGGATAATTAGGTCACATACAAATTTGTTGTTAAAAATGTAAAAAAAAATCAACATGTTTAAAATGGACGTACGGACATTCTGGTAATGATTATAGAGTTGCTACGCTTTCTAACTCGTACCTAACTATTACAGGAATCACCATGCAAAATTTGAAATCGATAGGACAATTCTAACATGCCTAAATTGACGAAAAAAGCTATTTAAAAAAGTAAAAAAATCAACATGTTTAAAATGGACGTACGGACATTTTGGTAATGATTATAGAGTTGCTACGCTTTCTAAATCGTACATAACTACTAAAGGAATCACCATGCAAAATTTGAAATCGATAGGACAATTCTAACATGTCTAAATTAACGAAAAAAGCTATCCGTGACGGACGGACGTACGGACGGACGGACGGACGGACAGACCCTAATTATAGAAAAAGCTTCGCTTTTAAAAATAGTATTAATTATACAATAGATATATTATAAAATAGAGAATATGAAAGGTGACAAAAAATATTTCTAAGGGAAGCTTAACAAGAAGTTAAAGTCTACATTCGGCGTGCATAAGAAAGGTGTATCCACCCCCTGCCATGATAATGGAGGGTGAATGCCCCCCTCCTTCCCTAGAAATGCCTTTAATTCCCCTACACAGCCAAGGTGGTGTCAAGTTAAAAAGTCAAACCCACCATAAAATTAGGTTAGGTCTATAGCGTTTGTCTGAATATTATTTCCATGATTTCTCTCAAATTTTTTGTGTATTTTCTCCTAACCAAGGGACATGTATTTAATAGTTAATTAGCAATCCTATTATATTTTTAATTTTTAATTTCATCCTTGTATCTTATTGGATCTCTAAAAGCTAAAATATTTAAAGGGTCGTGCATATAAAATCTATAATGTAATTTTTTTCTTGTTGATATATCTTTGATAAAATTTGAAGCTAATTAAGGATAAGATAGACCTATTTTGCATTTTAACACGCAAATCATGTTTTACAAAGCTTAGTTTCCTTCGTTTGACTTGTGCAATGTTGATATTACTATTAATCGATTTGTGGATATTCAACCAAGTATAAGAATATCTGTGGATATTCAACTACATTTTATCAAACTTTTTTTTTAAATGGAAGTTTTTTAGTTAAGTATTTATAGAAAAGGTTTGCGCCTATAATGCATGCAGTGATTTCACACAAGTATCATGATGAGTACTGATACCCCCCCCCCCCGTAACGGATAGCTTTTTTCGTTAACTTAGGTATGTTAGAAATGTCATATCAATTTCAAACTTTTTCCGATTGATCTAATTTTTGGTTTACTGATTCCTGGGACAACAAAGTTCAATATTGTAAGCGAAGCAACTCTATGATTAAGTATGTCGATATATATTATCCTGTATCAAGCAGTTTTTTCAATAAATCTACTTACAATTGTGCTTCGACTCTTATAAATTTACATTCTGATTATCCAGTTCTGACACTATACAAGTGTTAATGTCCGTTTGTCCTACCGTTTCATAGCTTCGCTTTTATGGATGTTGTCATTCTTGTTTATTAAATAAGGAAATGGGCAATTTTTCGTTTATTTTTTTTTCATGTTAGATGGTTATATAGGGTACTTAGAAGCTATGCAGGCTTAGGTTTAAATTTATCTTAAAATCATGAGGGGGAGGGGTTATTATTGCCTAACAGGCAATTTGTTTTAAAGCACCATTCATGTCATAAAATAAAGGAGACGAAGACCAAACTGCATAACTGTTGTGTCAATTTTGATCCCTGTGACGTCATAAAATGAGGAAGATGAGAGGAGAAGTGGGAAAGAAAACCCCTAAAAAAGAGATGGAGAATATGACGTCAAAAGTGGTGCAAAAGTTATGCAGTTTGGTCTTCGTCAATAAAGGATTCTTCCTAGGATTAAAATACCAATCAGAATTCTTAATTATTTTTTACAAAATCATAATTAATTAAAATATAATTTTAATATACATCTAAGATTAATTTCTTAGCATAGCTTGTAATCCTTTTTTATATATTGAATATAAACTGGTTTGAAACTGGTTATAGCTCAAAAAAAATAACATACGTCCTATACAAATTATATGTATAGTAATAGAAATAGTAAACTATAACATAGATGTGTATTGGCCAGCTAGATCTTCATATGAAATCAGCAATTTATATTAAAAAGTAGAAGAAAAACACAAACAAATTTAGCAGCCGAGAAAATGACGTTTTTCCTTAGCGTAGCTGACAGACAGGCTATTGAAATTATAAAGTAGCTCCTCTCCTACGCCATTAGCTTCAAGGGTATTATATTCAGGGAGTAAGGGAGGGGACAATGGATCGAATATTCAATTTTTAGGAGTCTCAGACTTTGGGGACTGGCTTAAAGGGAATGTGCAAGAATTTAGCAGTTTCTGACTGAGTTTGGGGACTTGCGCATAGAATGCCGCTACTCGTTATGTATGTTTTGAATATTGCAGACGGGGAGAAGGGATAATGGAAGTGGGGGGAAGGGAAATAAACACTCGTTGTGTTAGTTTGGAATGTAGCAGACGGGGAGAAGGGAGAAGGGAAGTGGGGGGAAGGGAAATAAACACTCGTTGTGTTAGTTTGGAATGTAGCAGATGGGGAGAAGGGAGAAGGGAGGTGGGGGCAAGGGGCAAGGGGCAAGGGAAATAAACAGAATAAAAAGGGGCAGTCATATTCTTGCAAGCAGCTGGACGGGCCCAATAATCTTTTAATATAAAAATCACACCAAAAAACCTCAATATATTTCATCAAAAACAAGTTGTGATTTCACTTTACATGTCGCTATATAAATCTATTATTCAATTAACAAACCCTTTATAATTTCCTACAAATTTATTGGATTAAACTGGATTTCATGCCCTTTCTTTGATAACTCTTATATTGAATTAATTGCCCATTGTCCCCTCCCTTACTCCCTGTATTATATTACCAAATAAGCAGCTTTTCCGAAATGGAGGACACACACTTCTATTTTACTCTCTAGCTTTCCTAGATGCTAGTAGCGCAGCCTAATGTTGATGTAACATAACAAAACAGATTATAAATTGGGAATATATGCAGGGAGGGAGGTTACAATTGGCTGTTTATTACAATAGTCCTAAAAGTTTTATAATAACCTTTTTCTTATTCGTTGGCTTATCAACTTAGGGGCTTTTATTGAGTTATGATTATT
Source organism: Acartia tonsa (assembly GCF_053477335.1). NCBI lineage: Eukaryota > Metazoa > Arthropoda > Copepoda > Calanoida > Acartiidae > Acartia > Acartia tonsa. The sequence goes on along the minus strand of NC_137269.1, from coordinate 33,462,251 downwards.
TTGTTCAATTAGTTGAGTGTCAAAAAAGTTTCAACCATTAATTGCGATCTACAGAAGAGGTAATTTTATGTATCATCATTGGGGATGTTCATCAATTTATTGACCATTGTCTTATCTCTTTAGATCTCTGGTATGCATGTTCTGTCAAAGCGTTGCATAACCAAATAATAATAATAAAACACATTTTTGTTATAATTTATTTGAGACAAAATATCTTTATAAATAAATAATTTAATAAATAAATAAGCTTCTGACAACTTTAGTTTTAAATGCCCAAAAGTTTCATGAAATATAATACTGTTTTTTTTTAAATAATTGTAATAGCAGTGTTAAAATAGAAATACTACAAGCAATAATATCAATTTTAGAATAATATTTACTTCTTGGATATTTTTTGTTTCATAATTTATGTTATTGCAGAAACAAAATTTATAAAAATTGATATTATTTAAGCTTGTACATCTCTTAAAGAAATGAATTTTCATTAAATTCAGCGGGTTGTCTTAAAGATGAGGAAATAAATATATTTAATCATGCCCTTAAATTTTAAATTGTAAGTGTATGAAAAATGTATCTATTTCAATATCTTTAAGCTAATTTTAGATTACAAAAAAATCGCTGAATTTATTTTTGTAAAGTTTTAACCAAAGATACTGCCAAGAAATCCAAGAATTCCTCCGTTTCCTCCATTGTTTCCACCGGTACTACCGCCGTGTCCGCCATTTTGGCCGCCATAGCACTTCTTAACTGGTACCTGGAAACGATGTTTTATGATAGAAAGTATAAAGATATCAGTGACTTCTTGAATGGGAGGGGTTTAAGCTAGAAAGCCTACTCTAAGTCCAAAAGTAATCAGTATTATAACCAAAATCCTCACAGGAGCAAATCTTAATCGATTCAGCGATTACAAAGATCTTAAGGTTCCGACTGACGAACAGACATCGTTCTACTTTGTACATTATTCTACATTTGAAGTTTTTTAGTTTGAAGCAAAGGATCTCGGACATGGCTAGTTAGATTGAGATATGTTTTTTCTGTGAAGCCCCACATATATCTTAGGATGGATTTATGCTATTTTGTTTTCAATTTAGAGCCCAAAAATGCTAGGGTCGGAGGCTCTAATTAGTGTAGATTTGTTAAGGTCAAAGATTAATACCTGAACTGGAACTTTCACTGGAACCTGGACAGCCTCGTTGTGGCAGGATTTCTGGGGCACATTGTGACACTTCTGGTGAGGAATCTGGATACACAGGTAGATAGTTAGATAGTTAAAAAGAAAATAGATAGAAAAAAAGATAGTAAGAAAAATAGATAGAAGGATAGACAGATAAATCAATCCCCTCCCTCCCCATTTTCTTAAGTACTTATTAAGGGTTGTTGACAAAGGAGTGCCAAACTAACCCACGCGGTAGGGGCGTGATTTAAATATATATAGTACACAATTATTTAAACTTAATTTAGGGGGTTACATATAATTGCAACGTAGTTATAAGACTTTGGGTAGCAATAAAATGAGACGTTGGGTACACCTCTAACTGAAACGATTTTTGATTAGTCAACGGATCTAAATTTGTCTCGGACAGGATATAATTAAAAGCCTAAATCGGACAAGGAATAGCCGAAAACGATATTTTTATACTTAAAATTTAAAATATAGAGCTAAATGAGTGATTGCGTCTTTCTCTTTTTATCGACAGACGCACTTGGATATATTATTTTCATAATGAATGATATGTATTTCCGATTTTAACGTCAGCTCATGTTTAAATTTGGTGAGCTATATTATTGAGTAGCGTTGTTAAGATTGGATGGAAGAATTTTGTAATGAAATCGAAAGTGGGGAAGGAGGATAAGGGATGGGGTAAACGGGTTATCAAAAAACCAAAATTTCTTGCCAGTGGAACAAATTCCACCCTTATTAAGACATATATGGGAATAACCGCTTTTATATTCATTTAGTTAAAACAAATAATGCCCCTTCCTAAGTACCTCACACATATTATAAACTAACTTTAATCCTATTTACCCTTGTGTATGAAACATTTTACAGATATATAGCATTTTGACAATGCATTTTCGGATACTTTAAGTGTTTTGCACAGGGCTCGGCAGTCTCAGCTGCATCTAGTTGTTCAATTAAATAGGTCCGGCGAATTTTAATCTAACTGCATCCTTGCCAAGCCTTATTTTTCAACAATTTATTTGAGCATGATAGTAGCAATTAAATGTACTGATGCCTAGCTCTGTTTTGTACCAAAGAAACAAAAATAACATATACTACAGTAATCAAAATGAACGGCTACCGAGGAAACAAAAAAATGTCACATACTCCAGTAATTAAAAAAAAACAATTCAAAGTAAATTTCATGCTGGTGTGATTTTAATAGTTTTGCAAGAAAATATATTTGTTCAAGAATTATAAATTCTCATTATTTTTGCAGTTTTTAGGAAAATGTCAAATTGGCATGCTTGTAATTTAATTTTTAACAAAGACAATTTTGTCAAAAAGTAGCGCAGCAATTACATGATACTTGAAACTGTATAGTATAAACTTAGTCGAATTTTAGAATCTAAAAAAGACGAAGCAAAACTGTAAAACAAGACTGTCTAAACTGAGTAGAAATTGTATAATCTGGACTAAATACAAACTAGATTTTTAAATGTGTAGATAGTATAAATTCTAGACTGTTTAGAAACTGTAGAGTCTAGAATAGACTGCTTTAGATTTAAAAGTCTAGACTTTGTAAATAAAACTGTATAGTCAATACTTTGTAGAAACTGTAGAATCTAGACTAAGTAGATTTTATAGAATCTAGACTAAGTAGATACTATAAAGTCTTGACTGAGAAAAAATCATGAATATCTATTTCTTTCTACTATACAACATATAAAAAAGGGGAATGCCAGCAGACGTGTTACCTGTTTGTAAGACTTCTCAGGAACTTGGTGGCACTGTTGGTGGGGCTTCTGGTGACACTCTTTCTCTGTCACGGTCTTGGGGTGCTGTCCACATACCTGCTCCTTGCTACACTTAGGCTGACCTACACAGTACAGTTATAGTTGTGAAGTGTATCCACATACCTGCTCCTAGCTACACTTAGGCTGACCTACACAGTATAGTTATAGTTGTGAAATATATCCACATACCTGCTCCTAGCTACACTTAGGCTGACCTAGACAGTATAGTTATAGTTGTGAAGTGTATCCACATACCTGCTCCTAGCTACACTTAGGCTGACCTTCACAGTATAGTTATAGTTGTGGAGTGTATCCACCTACCTGCTCCTAGCTACACTTAGGCTGACCTACACAGTATAATTATAGTTGTGAAGTGTATCCACATACCTGCTCCTAGCTACACTTAGGCTGACCTACACAGTATAATTATAGTTGTGGAGTGTATCCACATACCTGCTCCTAGCTACACTTAGGCTGACCTACACAGTATAGTTATAGTTGTGGAGTGTATCCACATACCTGCTCCTAGCTACACTTAGGCTGACCTACACAGTATAGTTATAGTTGTGAAGTGTATCCACATACCTGCTCCTTGCTACACTTAGGCTGACCTACACAGTATAATTATAGTTGTGGAGTGTATCCACATACCTGCTCCTAGCTACACTTAGGCTGACCTACACAGTATAATTATAGTTGTGAAGTGTATCCACATACCTGCTCCTAGCTACACTTAGGCTGACCTACACAGTATAATTATAGTTGTGGAGTGTATCCACATACCTGCTCCTAGCTACACTTAGGATGACCTACACAGTATAGTTATAGTTGTGGAGTGTATCCACCTACCTGCTCCTAGCTACACCTAGGCTGACCTAATAGAAATAGAACCATCCCTCCCCCCCCCCATATCCCCCAAACCTACAAAATGATAATAACCTGTATAATAATCAATTCCATGGCATTTATCTTCATAATGGCACTTCTTCTCATAAACAGTTCTGAAATAATAATCATTTATTCCCCTGGTTTCATAGTAATTTGGATTTGAGGCGAAAGTTGGCCAAAAAGATAAATAGCAGCCAAAAAGTTAATGTAGTGTTAAAGATCCCAGTGCAATCCCCCCTTCCCCCCTAAAAAAATCTCCAAGGTATAATCCATCTTTGTAGAACACACATATAATCATTAGGAATATAAAGGAAAAACAATGGACAATAAATTGATGTACAACTCCAATGTTAATAAACAAATTTACCCCTTCTGTAGATTACAATTAGTGGTTAAAACGTTTTGACACTCAACCTAATAAACCAACAAATAAAAATTCATTAATGTCCTCAAAGTTGTTAAGCCAACGAATAAGAAATGTCATTATAAAACTTTGAAACCTACTGTAATAAACAGCCCATTGTCCCCTCTCTCTCTCTGTCTATATAATGATGTACTTACTTGTACTTGGGAGTACACTCAGTCTTGTATGCTGTTTCACACTTCTGCACGTAATGAACTTGTTCCACGGTTTTGTATGAAGTTTCACACTCCCTGTAGTACAACAATAGTTACTTATTGCATCGCATTAAACAGCTTTCTGCGGATATCAAAATGTTCAATTATAAGATTAAAACCAGTTTTGTTTTCTCTAGATGCCGAAGGCACGGGCTACCAAAACTGGTTTTAATATTATGATTGCACATTTTCTTGTTTGTAGAAATTTGTATCTAATACGATAATATACATTATTTTTCAGTGTGGGTGGCCGAAAACAGGATATTAATCGGTCTCATAGAAATACTGGAAAATGTTATTTTCAGTTTATTTTGAAAGGAAAAATGAATAGGATGAATGAAGGATGACAACATCCATAAGAAACAGAGCACAGAACAAATTATGAATAACAAACAGACAGGGTAAGTTATAGAACAAATGTTCAGTGGTCAATACAAAAAGTGGATGAAGAAGAAATAGAGAGAATGATATAATAAATAAGCAAAGACCATTATGAATAAATTAATTTGTCTATTGGACAGTCAGAACAATAGACTTATGAATTAATAAACACGCGGACAGGCATACAGACATGAACACAAAGAAAGAAAACAAAAGAACGCATGTAAAAACCGGTGCACAGCAATAGTCAAAACAACATACAGTCAGATAGACAGACAGACATTTATTACAGAGAAGCTGCGCTACTAACTAAAGAGTACCATAATAAAGAAGTTTGAAACCTAATTGAAATTACAAATTATTCGTCTGGACTTTTAATTAATCTTTAATTATTACTTTAACACGATATAATTTTAGTATTGAAGCTACTATAAAACTAGCCAGTCCGTTTGAGCTAGTTCCATGTTACTTTAAGAACCAACAAATATTTTTAAATCTTTTCTGAACATATTAAAATAAAAGAGGTATTTTATTTTTCTATTTGCATCAAAGGATCTCGCATATCACTGAACCGATTGGGTTTTTCTTTGCAGCGATGCTTCTTCTTATAGCTACTGAGTTGGATTATATCCATATTGGGGGAGGGTACAAAATACTACCCATGAAAAAAATTCATCCACACCCTTTTTCCCGAAAATTTAAATTAAATATTAAACCCTCCCATTTTATTTAGGTGCCCATAGAAAACTTTTAGGAGCGCAGCCGTTAGTTGAAAAAAAGTAAAACGCGATAAGTATTCATAGGTTTATGCGATTAAAAATTACTTTTGAAAAGTTAGCCGCCTCAATGTGACATTTAGATTATCTGGAGTGCAAAAAATTCACGCGTAGGCATAAGCGCAGGGATCTTAAGGGATAAGACAATGGATAATAGATTAATTTAAATCCCCATCGAAATAATAAAATATTTAAGGCAACGAATGATAGAACGTGTTTATAAAACTTTGGGTACCAGTATAATTTACGGTCAAATGTCGTTCCCTCCATCCCTGCATTGGCGTAGGTTATTTATACAGTTTGTTATTTTAAACAAGGTCAGTTAATATTCATAAGTAGCACAGCAACAATAACATTACAAAATTTTCAAAGAAACATTTACAAGCTCTTGTGAAAGAGAAATTTGGCGGGCTGGAAAGGTTTGATTAAGATGTGCCCCCCCCCCCCCCCCCGGAAAAGAATAAAATTAGAAAACTCAACAGGTTTTTTCTTAAAAAGAGAACCAATCGGTATTATAGTTTTTGCTCACCGTGTATCTTAAAACCATACCAAGACTCAATCGGTTAGTAGTTAAGAAAATTTTAACTACAGACAAAAAAAAACTACTACTTTATATAATAGGACATAAGATTAAACATTCAGACTTACAGCTTGACAAATGCACAGACATACTTAAAGACATACAAATAGCTGAACAGAAAGTAGGTATGCATTCAGACAGATGAACAGACAGACAAACAAACATACAAAAAGCTACAGACATACAAACATACAAAAAGCTAGACAAAAGGAAAGGCAGACATACAGATAGCTAGACTTAGGAAGGGTCATACATGCAGACAACTTGACGGACGTACAGACAAACAACAGACAGATGGACAGGCAGACTATCATACACACAGACATTATATTAAAATGCATTTGACAAAGATAAAGGTCAAAATTGTTGCGACGTCAATAAATTTCAAAACTTGTTATAAAATTAAATGCATAATTGTTTTTTTTCGTATTCATTCGAATCCGGTGGATAGGAACCGGTTCTCATCCATACGAAAAAACTATGTCTAGCATCGTATTATATCCAGCTTTCTACGAATATAGAAATGTACAATCATAAGATTAAAACCAGTTTTTTTAGCCGGTGCCTTCGGCACCCCGGGGATAAAAAAACTAGTTTTAATCTCATAATTGTACTTTCTATATCCGCGGAAAGCCGTTTATAATACGATGCGAGAAATAACTATTCTCGTATTCATTCGAATCCGGTGGTTAGGAACCGGTTCTCATCCATACGAAAAAACTATGTCTAGCATCGTATTATATCCAGTTTTCTACGAATATAGAAATGTACAATCATAAGATTAATCTTATAATTGTACATTCTATATCCGCGGAAAGCCGTTTATAATACGATACAAGAAATAACTAGTCCTTGTGATGTTAAGAATATGAGATAAGGTGCAGTTCACGCTAAAATGTTCCTGGTATCGATTATCTACAAAAAAAATCTATGCATGAACTTAAAAGGCTACTTGCGGACAAACGACTTGATGTATATATTATGTTTGCACAAAATTTTAAAATTAAAGAAGACCAACAAATACTCGGGAATACCCATTATTCAATTATACACAGTAATCTCGCAGCGCACATAAATGCGCGAAAAAAAAACTTATGTACAGTTTTCTTCAGTTGAGCTTTTCCTGGGCATCATTGGATCATTTCAGATTAATTATTGGGCTTCTCGTGCCGCATATTGGGATCTGCATTCAGCCGTCTGACAGTTAGCAGCCATCAAAGTTCATAAATTTTTCGAGATAATCGATCCCATGAATATTTTACCGTGAACTGCACTGCATCCAAAATGTACTTACTGTTTGTAGTGAACCTGGCACTTTTCTTGGTACTTAGTTTCATACGAGTGCTGAAAATATAGAAAAGTTAAATAATGAAACTTAAACTAATCAAAACTTTTTGTAGTTTGTAACTCCCCAGAAATCTTTAGGGATAAGACAATGGGCAATAAATTGGTATACATTTCCAATGAATACCATTGGTTGATAGTTTCGAAAATTGTAACCAACCAATCAAAATTCGAGAAAAGTACCCAAACTTTTGAAGCCAACGTGGTTATTCTGAGAATTTGATAAGAAATTAGATTTACCATCCATTGTCATATCCCTGATATAAAATACATAATTTATATTCTAGTATGGTTTCACAGACAATTGTCCGCGGAAACGAGATAAGAAGTATTGAAATCATTCTTCAATTTTTGGTCTCATTTTTTAGGGGATATTGGACTGTACTAAAAACTAGTACCCAAAGTTTTAAAGAAAGAACTATTTTCATTCCTTGGCTACAAAAAAAAACTTTGGTTTCTTTCACCTACTATCCTTATGAAAGTAATCAAAGATTGCATCTCTTGTTTTCAATAATCTAATACATATTTTATTTATTTGTCTTAAATTTTTTAAAAGGAGAGCCGTTTAAGAGATCATTAAGTATAGATACATGTTACGTTACATTAAAAATTTTAAGATGACCTATTACAATTTAAAAATAAGTAATTATGAACATGACTTCAACTAATTAACAAATTAGCAAAACAAAGAGTTATTTCATAGAAGTACTTTACTTTGAAAGCAAAGCTTTCTGATATTAACCGTTTGTCTGTCTCGTTTGTAATTAAAGGCTTGTAAGACTCATCCAATCTCTTTCAAACTTTATTTTATAATAAAACCGAAGCAGTGAATTTTAAAATAGGATCAAAATGTCATTTTTAGTGGTTTATTAATATTCCCTAATACATTAAGAACACATTAAAAGCTTCACTGTAAAGGTAAAATATACCCATCGGTTCGAAGAGATCTTTTGGAACAGACATACATTCTGTTACTTTTGAATAATAATGATGATGTTAGCTCGGAGTGTCATGTGTGACGTCATAAAAATAAGTCCTAATCCATCTCGTTTTTAGGGGTTTCCTTTCTCACTTTTCCTCTCATCCTTCCATTTAAACGTATCTTTGTGACGTCACAAATGACACTTTCCGTATCTCCTGTTAGCTCTACTTATATATAGAAAAAAATTTGTACTTGTTTTACTACAAAGCTCGTATAAATTTGAACTCGATAAAAAGTATATCTAGCCAGTCATGCTAAGTTCAAAATGACTTCGCACTTTGAAACAAGACTCTGTTTTGTCAATACTAAAAATAATGAAAAATAATTTAATAGGCAATAAAGGATAAGCTGTACTTTTGTAATTAAGCTTTATTCCTTTATTTATTTGTTTGGAAGCAAAGCTTTTATATGAGCGCCACTATACGTCCGTAAGGAATAGCTTTGATATTCAATATCTTTCTACCATTTGAAAACTTTGAAAGATGATTCTTGTAATAATTAGGTATAAATCTGAAAGTGTAGCATCTCTAAATATCATTATTTTAAGAAGGATGACTTTGACACAAATTTTATACATAATAATCAGGGTTCGGAAGCCGCGCCTCAGCCGCGCATAAGCCTCAGTTTTAAACCTGCTTGTGAGCAGAAAAAGAAATTTCAGAAAGAAGGATTGTCTGCTAAAGAGCAGATTTCACTGAGCCTGAGCTTCCGAACCCTGATAATAATCTTTTCTTAAAGTATATTTGAATGGTGATTCTTGGAAGATTTTACATAATAATAGAAGCTAAGCATCTCTTTAATCAATTCTTCATATCATCCTCATGAAGAATTCTGTATTAAAGCATATTGCGAGCAATTGAAATTAAATTTAATTTAATCTTCCAAAAATATATTTTCTACAATTGGTAACACTCTATGAATTTAAATTTAGAATCGTTAGATAAAAATAGTCAGCCATATTTAAAGTACTTTATTTTGAAGCATAAAATTCAGATTTTAACATCCAAATGAAATAAAATCAATTCTATTTTGAAACAAATATTGAAATATATCAATTTTTGAAAAGTTTAAAAAATTTTTGTTAAAGAATTAAATAATTGATTTCTTATGAATGATTAAACCAAATTAATATAATTTTGACAAAATTGTTTTTGATTAAATAAGTTTTATTATAAAACAGCTACAATTGATTTTTAAAAGGTCGAAATAGAATTATCCTATGAATTTTAAACCTTCTTTTGAAAAGATATCAACTTCAACAAATCATAATTAAACTAAGAAATCCCGGTGGTTTCACACAAACCCTTAAACCCTTCCTTTCAGGGGCGTCCATGCTTTTTATTTTGGGGGGGGTATTTACCCTCCAAAATTGTTTGGGGGGGGGGGGTAAATACCCCCTCCTAAATGGTTGGGGGTGCCTACGGCACCCCCAGGGTAGGGGTAAATTTTAAATGGGGGGGGGGGGTAATCGCCCCATTACCCCCCCCTTGGACGCCTATGCTTCCTTTTTTTTGAAAAATAATTAGAAAGGTTGTAGTAGTTTTTTCATGCAATGGCCTTAGACCTGCGGAGTCTATAACAGTTGTGGCCTAACCCTCCGAGACTACTTAAGTGCATTACAAAAAATAACCTTTCTCAATCTAATCTGACCATATAGTAATAAACAAACCATCGCAAACTACCCCCATTTAGTTTAACTGTATTTCAAAAGTAAGCAAGGGTGTTTATCAATGCTCAAGATAAAATTTAATGTTATGTATCTACGGAATGGAAGACACACTTTAAAATTATTGAACTTAAAAAGGCGGGATAATTACATTATTTGGTCGGATGACTTGAAACATTGGTCAACTGTATCTATCTATCTATATACATTTATAGTTTTAGTAGCGCAGCTTCTCTATAGTAAGGGTATCATCATATTCATACGGTATGTTTTCTTACTTATGCTCATCTATCCTACATTTTATTTTGTTCGTCTTACCGTCTGACTAAAATACTTTTACCATTTACTCTATAACAATACTAGATAGTTCTCTAAAATTAAATCTGTCTGTCTGTTCGACTGTCTTTTTTATGTAGATTGTTTTAAGGGAGCTTAAACATAGGAACAGGGAAGACAACATCCATAAGTAGTGTAGCACAAAAATAGGAAAAATTTAAAATACAGCTGTTTAGTGGTCATAAATCAAGAATATATTTTTTGGAAAAAGACTATGAAACATCTATAACTAGTTTTTTTATGATTTTATGTTTATAGGCACATGTAATCTTTATATATAAAATCAGCCGTGTATCTTGAGTAGCAGCCGTTAAATTTTTTTTCTTAATTACTGACGGATAGACAGACAAAGTGAATTATAGAGTAGCTTCTTTATCAACTAGGTGCAAATAAGGTAAATATAATACGATGCTACAGTTTCAAAGTCCTTAGGAACAAATAAAAAGTAGCAATGACTATGTATAAAAAAAAATAAAATGGTTAGTCTTCAATTCCGCCACAATATGTATCACAATAACATGTCATCAGAATCGCACATTATTACTACAGCACAAACTAACCCTTTTCCTCTATTTCATTGTTATCATAAAACACTCCCATCTACTGTTGCTTTACAATGAATCTTCTCATAGGTCCCGGGAAGGTTTATAACTATTTTGAGGGAGGGTACCACCACCCTCACAAGAGAATTATTTTTTTTTCTAAACTAAAATTGAAAATGTGGGGTTGAATCCAAGCCTCCACGTTCTCAAGTACCCATAGAGGCCTCTAGGGGCGTAGCCGCTAGTATATCATATTCTTTTGTAATAATTTTAGATCTTAATATGCGGCATTGGGGATTCACAATAATATTGCCCTGTTAAAATATGAAACTCATGTTATCCTAAATATAATATTAAAGTATGACAATATATCTATCAATCAAGTACAGCCTCAATTCTGTATACTTTTAACTGTTTCCCTAAAAGTCATTTCGTATGACGGAAAACAAATAAAGTTCAAGCTAAAAAAGTTTTTAAAAAACTTTTGAGTGAGATTGTAGATTAAAATTTTTAAATCAAAAAATATATTTTTTTTTTTAATTCAACTTATATTTTTTAAACATTTGAATTTCTATCAATTAGGTTCATTAAAAAATAAATTTAGAATTTATGATCTATAGAAACAATTTGTATAGCAACAAACTTGCACTGAAAAAAAAGTATTAAAGAATAAAGTATTTTTGTGTTAAATTTACATTAATCTACGAAAAAAAAACTTTTTTCAGTATGGCTTCGCAACTGATTAATATCCGCTGGACTATAAACAGTTCTCAGACATACTGAAAAATCATGTCTTGTATATCATCGTATTACAGACAATTTTCTACGAAAAAAAAAATAATAAATTTATAGCCTGGCTAACAAAACTGATTTCAATCTTATAAATTTAAATATCCGCGGAAAGCTGTCTATATGACGAAGCGATAAATTACTATTTAAAAAAAAAGATTTTTTACCTGATATTCAGTTTTGTACTCGGTATGGCATTTGGGCTTGTAAGAGGGCTTGTAGGAGGGGGCATGGGGCTCGTGATAGGCTGGGGCAGGGGCATGGTAAGAGGGGGCAGGCTCATGGTAAGCGGGGGCAGGCTCATGGTAAGCGGGGGCAGGAGCGTGATAGGAGGGGGCGGGCTCGTGATAAGAAGGGGCGGGAATTTCATAGAGAGCAGAAGCAGCTGGTGCTCCGTAGGTGTCTGTGTGATGGGCGGGGGCAGGGGCGTGGGCATGCGCGTCATGTCCACCTCCGCCATGCCCGTGGTCATGGTGGTGACCGCCATCTCCCAGGCAAACAGCTACCAGCAACGAGAAGACTACCTGCAAGAAAAAGATAGTTAAAATCTCACAGCACAAAAAGACAGTTTCAGTTTGACAGAAAATTAATTATTATGAAAGAGCAGAATGTTTGTCACTCCTTCTTTTCCTAAAACATCTGAATAAATAACTTATAACAAGAGTGGATTAAAGTTTTTATTCTTTAATGTAAAACGTGCGATAGTGTTAGGGTGATATTTCTTTACTACTCTCCCTACATTTTAAGCATGGGTGTAGCCGCTAGTGTTACTACTCTTTATTTAGGTCAGTACGTCCACTTTACATTAAAAAATCTTACTAATTTATGAACTAAAATGTTGGAATCATGGAAAGAAAACGAAGTAGCGGGTTTCGTCATATTTTAACAGAGCTTTCGATTATTTTAGGTTAGGTAATTAATGTTATGCTTGCCCCGCAGGGCCTGGAAATAGGAGAAAAGCTGCTGTAAAAATACGAAAACCCGCAACTTCGTTTTCTTTCCATTTATCCCAATGTTCTATTGGTGTACTGTGCTAAGTTTTATGCTATTTAAATTCTGATTAAACCACGTTTACATAAAGACATTCCCCACTCGTAAACACCTTACTATAAGCCCCGGATATGAAAATGATCTAATAACTGTGTCATTTTGACGATGCTGTGAGTATTGGTGCAAAAAATATGACGTAACAAAAAAAATTAGCCAATGAGAGGCCGTTATTGACCAATGGTAAAATCTATAGTGGACTCTCATTGGCTAATTTTTTTGTTACGTCATATTTTTTGCACCAATACTCACAGCATCATTTTGACGATTATTGTCTTAAATAATATTCTTAAAATACATTTTCAAAAAAAAATATAATTCACTTCAATGGTTTTTTTTTAAAAAACATTTTGAAGAAAAACTAAATTTAAATAAAATGTGCACTTGTATCCATAATGAGCGCAGCTAATAAAAGCAAAAATTTTAACAAAAGTAAATAATAATAACTTTTAGATTTAAAAGGTATAACTAATCAATCTATTTAATTAGATAGCATCTAGGGAAAGGGAGGGCCTTAAAACATACCAAGGCGAAACTAAATTGGAATAAACCCATTACGGGACCTATGTGAAGATTCCCTAAAATGGAGAACTCAATCATTTCTGTAGGTATTGAAAAAAATTACTAAGAAAGAAAATGTTAGAGGCAAAAAAGTATTTTCTCCGTTGCTACATCCTATTATATAAAGCAGTAAGCTTTTTTTGTCTGTAGCGAAGGATCTCGCTAACCGCTGAACCGATATGGTTCTCCTTTAGTGTGAAACTTCTTATAGGTCCCAGGGTGGTTTTAGGCTGTTTAATTTTTATAAAAAAGTTTTAGGTTATTTTTCTTCACTTTCATGTCCCTTCTAATATCCCTAGATACTAGGGACGTAGCCGCCAGTAACAGTATAAAGAATTAGTAATCTTAAAAAATATTGACTGACAAAACGTATTGAAAAGCAGCTGTGCTCTTAAAATTTTCTACAATGTGCTCTTAAAATTTCCTACAATGTGCTCTTAAAATTTCCTACAATATTAGCCGAAAACGATGATAAAAACAAGCTTAAAACCTCATAAATGATCGTTAGAGAACAGATCAAAATATTCCACAAATAGAAGTTCTTTATAATGTCTACGAAAAAATGACGTCATACAATACAAACATGCCAATGACAGGCCAGTACACAATTTATTAAAAACTAATGGTCATGAAGGCACAAAAAACAGGGGAACATTTGTCGTCAATTCAGATTGCTGATATGGACCTCATTTATTTGTCAATTAGTTTAGCATGAAGATTTCACTTTATCAGAGTACATAAACTTCCAAATAATTATGCAATGATTTCTCGGACGTATTTGAACGGAGTAATTCTAACTATAGTGTAGCTGGAAAACAGTAAAAGTGTCTGACTATGACGTCAGAAAAAATTAACAATGAACCAATGAGAAGCCAGTATTCACAATGGTAAAATATATAGCGGCCTCTCATTGGTTAATTGTTAATTTTTTCTGACGTCATAGTCAGACACTTTTACTGTTTTCTGTAGCTGCTCTACAATGCAATGGTTACGAAATCCATAAAAGCAAAGCTCGAATCAAAAGATAGTCAGACAAACGGATATAAACAGAACAAACATAAATTCTGTAGAAATTTACCGAAAAATTGATTATGTACAGAATGCTCAATTGATTTTGTTTCTAACTGTCTTAGGAATAGAATGGGATGATATTTTCACACAAATATAAATTTAGATAAGTTTAAACTAGATAAGCAGACTCTCTGGTAATGATTATAGACTTGCTACGTTTTCTAAATTGTATCAAACTACTACAGGAATGATTAAAAATTTGACATCGATAGGACAATTCTAACATGTCTTAATTAACAGACGTAGGTTTTTTCCATCCCAAATGTAGAAAAGCTTCGCCTGTAAAAACCGCGCATAACCTACCAATTTTTGCATTTTGTGATTTTGTATATATGTGTGTGTGATTAAAAGTCTCGCGGTGTGGTGTTGTTACCGCGCACGTATTATGCACTGCACTGATACAATATACGCTCACACCACCCATATTTATAACCAAGGCGCACCAATTACGGACATCGTTGCTTCGTACAATAGTAAAACTACAACATGTTCAAATTATTTATTACTAGCGGCAGCGCCCCTAGGGACACAATAACACCGTGGAAATAGGTCATTTAAAAAAAAAAAAAAAAATTGGGGGGGGAGGGTATTTAAATATTTTAAAAAGAAAAATTTTGCTAAATATTAAAAAACAGATCCAAAAGAAAAAAAAAATTTTGACGGGGGGATATCTTGTCTGAGCTTTTTCTCATTGAAAGAAAGGTAGGGAGTGTAACCTACCAACAAATAGTCTTAAACCTGCCAAGGACTAATTCTAATGACTAATAAAAAAATTTGGGTAAATAGTGACATAGAGACAGATATAGAATACTTTAATATAAAATTATTTATGATTTTTACCTGTTTTTGTAATGAATAGTAGATTTATTTCCAATATAATTTTAAAAAAAGACAATAAAATAATGTACGATAAAATAAGCATAGGTATATTTATAATAAAATAATTTCATATTTGTGTTGCTTCTGTATTTACATTGGCAGCTAAGATGTAAAATCAAATCTACTTGCTGCTTTTCTTATTGAATTGTCTGTATTGAACTTTGAATTCGGATCAAGTGTAGTTCAAGGTAAAATGTTCTTGGAATCGATGATCTACAAAAATCAATGAATCTTAAAGGTTGCTGGCGGACAAACGGCTGAACCTATATATTATGTTATCACAAAATTGTAACAGACACATTCTAAGGGCTACAAAGACACACAGAAAACTGTCCCGAATTTGTATTAATTTTGAGGAACAAGACTCCAGTGACGTCATATTTTTTTTCCCGAAAAAGGGAAGGGGGGAAGAAAATCTCTTCAAAAGACATGGGGAAAACCTCCTTTTCTCCCATCTCTTTTTTCTTCCCCCCTTCCCTTTTTTTTCTTTCCCCCTTCCCTTTTTCGGGAAAGAAAAATATGACGTAACTGGAGTCTTGTTCCTCAAAATTAATACAAATTCGGGACAGTTTTCTGTGTGTCGCTACAAATAATCGGAAATAGCCATTACCCAATAATTTGCATAGTTATCTAGCAGTGCACATAAATGCGCGAAATACATTTATTACACGCGTGTTTTCTTCAGTCAAGCTTTCCCTTTGCTCTTTGGATCTTGGCTATTTGGAGGCCTTCTCATGCAGCTCATAACGATGTGCAGGAATATCCGTTACGTTTAGCCAGTTAGCCCTTAAAGATTAAAGATTTATTGAAATAATCGTTCCTATAAATATTTGGTAATATCCTCTTAGAATTTTTTTTCAATTTTGAAAATTTGAGCACCCCCCCCCCCCCCCCCTCCCCATATAACTCTATGAACTCTGGCCGCAAGGCTCGGCTCCCTAGCCTGACTAGCCGCAGCGCTGGGCCCCTTGTCTGCCTAGCCGCAGCGCTCGGCCCCCTTGCCTGCCTAGCCGCAGCGCTCGGCTCCCTAGCCTATAACCTAAACTAACCTATGATAGTTGTTCGTTGTCGGGGGGGTGGTTGCTCAAATTTTGAAAATTTAAGAAAAAAAATTCTAACGCGAAATATTTTAGCATGAACTGCACTAGATCCCTGAATTGGATTAACAAATATGTGTTTATTACGACCAATTAATCTTATATTGCCATTCACAATTAAATTTTCTTCAGGCTAAATAGACTATTTATAGGTGTGTGTTTGTTTGTCCAGTAGAATCCTATAAATGGCCGTGTTGCTTAGTCTATGAATATTCAGGGAATCTTTGTATGAGTCCTAGGCAGAATATTGACTGTTTAGCAGATCAGGGACATAAATTTTATTACTTTTATTTTATAGGGGTTTAAGGGCGAAACCGCTAGATCAATCTAATTATACCATAAAATACACTATCTTTATTCATTTACAGCTTAAATGTTGATCATTTTTCAAATTGGCCTAAATACTTAGTTTTGTAATTACCAGTGGCTAGGACACTAGCCTTAGATTTTAGTTTCTAAATAAAACTTTTTGGGTATAGTCACCTTTCGTGGCAACGCATCTTAAGGGACAAAAATAAAGCTTTTCTAGAAAGAAAGGGAAATATATTTAGCGGGATCTTTACGGACAAACCTATAAAATCCTAATTTGTATGATAGGGTATACAATAAAATTCTGCACGATACTAAAAATTCATAATGGTACCATTGCACCTGTTTTGGGCCAAGGCATTCCCCTTACTCTAACAATAAATGTTCCTAGTACAAAGCAAAAGTCCCTTCTTGAACTCGATAAGACGTATATAAGTTATCAAGTACGCAAATTCTGCGAGTTTTTAGTAGCGAAGCTACTCTATAATTAGTAGCGAAGCTACTCTATAATTCACAATGTCCGTCCGTCCGTCCGTCTGTCCGTCTGTCCGTCCGTCTGTCCGTCC
The DNA here is from genome assembly GCF_053477335.1 of Acartia tonsa. NCBI lineage: Eukaryota > Metazoa > Arthropoda > Copepoda > Calanoida > Acartiidae > Acartia > Acartia tonsa. The sequence continues at coordinate 33,444,861 of NC_137269.1, read as the reverse complement.
GTCTGTCCGTAATTAATGAATTGGGGGAAACGTGATTTTCTCGGCTCCTATAAAAGATAGAGAGCTGAAATTTTTTGACAACATTCCCATTATTAAGGAGCACAATTAACTATAAAACATCAATGGCGGTCGGACTGCTTTTTAGCAGGTTTTAGGCTATTTTTTATATTTTCCAAATTTTCCCCATATCTTTGGTGTTTATGGTCCGATTTTCAAAATTTTTTCAGTTAAAGATATCAAAATTAAATTTCCCGTCATTTGAAGAAAACAACAATGACGGTCAGACTGCCTTTTTGCAGGTTTTTGGCTATTTTTATATTTTTCACATTTTTCCCCATATCTTTGGTGTTTATGGTCCGATTTTCGAAATTTTTTCAGTTAAAGATATCAAAATTAAATTTCCTGTCATTTGAAGAAAACAACAATGACTGTCAGACTGCCTTTTTGCAGGTTTTTGGCTATTTTTGTATTTATCACATTTTTACCCACATCTTTGGTGCTTATAGTCCAATTTTCAAAAATTTTTCAGTTAAAGATATTAACATTAAATTTCTGGTGTTTTAAGAAAAGAAACAATGGCGGCCAAACTGCCTTTTAGCAGGTTTTTGGCTATTTTTATATGTTTGATATATTTCCCCATATCTTTGGTATTTTTGGTCCAAATTAAAAACTTTTTTGCATTAACAGTTTCAAATTTTTTCCCCCATTGGTATGTGCATCTAGTATGTAATTTACTTTAACCATCTTCATCATACAAAATAAAACAAGGTTTCGTGTTTATTTTCTCCAATAAATCTATTCTTGATTTTAATAAATACACTTTAAATCTACTTCTACGTAATCCCATCCAAAATTTTTTGTGCTTCGCTACTTATGGATGTTGTCATCCTTGTTGTTTTACCCATTTAACCCATACTTTTATTTTTATATCGGTCACTCAGCTTTAGTTTTACTGACCACGACGAAATTCTTGACGCAAAAATGGATGTACAATAAACGTGGATGTTATGACAGGGGGAAAATTTCGTCATAGTTCTCGTTTATTGGTCAGCTTGTTCTTCCAGTTAGATAAGAGGGGATGGGGTTTATCGTTATGGAAGCCCACTGCGTTTTTCACTTTATTAAAAAAAAACATAAAAATCTGGTGTAAGATCCAGGTAATAATATATCCAATGACGCAAATATTCAGACTTGTCTTGCGTCGACGCATTAATTTGGGGTTGGTGTTGCTGTTGAATGACGCATTTGGGGAGAGGGTTAGAGCGTCGCGCGTCAGAGATAAAAGTCATACAGCAAGGGTGTCAGATGTATACATTTTTTACGTTCTTTCTTTATGTATTTGTTATCAAAAATCATTTTGTTGGAATTTTTTATAGGAAAGATATTCTACATATATTAATGTCGGTCCTATTATTATTGGTTTTAAACTTTGCGTAATGATTCATGAATCTGCTAGATACACTATATAAAAAGCATAGCAACTCTATAATATAACCAGAAAGTTTATATTATTTAAAAAATGATAAAACTTTTTAAATTACTATTTCCTTATTGAACCAGCATTTTTAAAAGCGAAGCTTTTCTATAATTAGGTTCGGTCCGTAGAAACTCTATACTCATTACCAGAATGTCCATACATCTATTTTAAAAAGTTCATTTTTAACATTTGAACAAAAAAAAATTATGATATATAATAATTCGATTGATCTGATTTTTGGAGTAACAATAAGGTACAATATTATGAGCGAAGCAACTCTATAATCAAGTTCTTAAAATGTCAGTATGTCCTTTGCAACGAATTTACGTATAATTTATTTCAAAACATATATCTTTATATTTTGTTCTTTTTATTCAGTTCTGACACTCTACAAAAGATAATGTTTGTCTGTCATACCGTTTCAGAGCTTTGCTTTTATGGGTGTTGTCATCCTTGTTTTAATAGAAACGTTTACAACACTTGATAATTGTTTTCAGGGGTTAGTGGATGATTGATTGATTGGTTTAGTAAGTTATGTGTGCAAACGTTTCAACCATTCATTGTAATATACAGGAGGGGTAATTTTCTGTTTCATCATTGGGGATGTATGTCAATTTATGGGCAATTGTCGTATCCCTTTAGATCCAAGGGGAAAGGTCAACCATAGAGATCCCTCAACCCCCCTCCCCCAAAACAGGTAAAGTAAATCTAAACAAAAAATTCTCAATGAATGTAAAAAGATTTACCTAACAAAAAGAAAAAAAGTTTGGTACAAAATATTTGCTGTAATATATTTCTAGGAATTAAATTCCAAAGGGAAATGTGAAAATTATGAAGGTTTGTAGGGAAGTTTTATAAAAAAAAATTTTTGTAATATCATCAAAAGTGGGGATTTTAGTAGCGAAGCTACTCTATAATTCACTTTGTTAGTCCATCCGTCTGTAACGTTATGGGGGAAATGGGATTTACTCAGCTCCTATAAAAATTAGAATGCTGAAACTTTGTGAAAACATTCCTTTCATTTTGAGCACAATTAACTATAAAACATCAATGGTGGTCGGACCGCTTTTAGGCTTTTTTTTTATATTTTTTACATTTTTCTCCATATCTTTGGTGTTTATGGTCGTTTAAAGAAAACAACCTTGACGGTCAGACAGCTTTTTTGCAGGATTTTGGCTATCTTTAAATTTTTCACGTATTTTTCCAAAATCTAGTGTATATGGTCCGATTTTCCAAATTTTTTAAGTTTAGGATATAAATTTTAAATTTTCTGTTGTTTTAAAAAACAACCAAGGTGGACAGACTGCCTTTTAGCAGGTTTTTGGCTATTTTTATATGTTTTACATATTTACCCATAGCTTTGGTGTTTTTGGGATGCTGTGAGTATTGGTGCAAAAAATATGACGTAAAAAAAAAATTTGCCAATGAGAGGCCGTTATTGACCAATGGTAAAATTTATAGTGGCCTCTCATTGGCTAATTTTTTTTGTTACGTCATATTTTTTGCACCAATACTCACAGCATCTGTTTTTGGTCCAATTTTCAAACTTTTTTGGGATATCAGTATCAAAATAATTTTTCCTTTTGTTATTAGCATCTTTTATATAATTTACTTTGACTGTTGTCATCGTACAAAATAAAACAAGGTTCCATGTTTATTTTCTCCAATAAATCTATTCTTGATTTTAATAAATACACTTTAAATCTACTACTAAGTTTTTCCATCCACGATTTTTTGGACGCCCCTGCACCCTAGTATTTACACAAAAATTCCACAAATAACATCAATAATTTATCACATACAAATTTGTTGTCAAAAAAGTTAAAAATCAACATATTTAAAATGGACGTACGGACATTCTCGTAATGATTATAGAGTTGCTACTCTTTCTAAATTTTACCTAACTACTGCAGGAATCATCATGCAAAGTTTGGAATCGATAGGAAAATTCTAACCTGTTTCAAATAAGCGCAAAGGGCTAACTGTCTGTGACGTACGGACGGACGGACCGACCTTAATTATAGAAAAGCTTCGTTTTGAAAAAGAAATCATTAAATCAATTACTAAAAAGATTAGATTGGGTAGTAAATTTACTCATATCTATCATTATACAACTTATACAACAAATAATTCGGTCAGCAGCAGAGCGGCAATGGCCACTTTTGCCCTCGGCGTTTTTTTACATTGCATGTCTCAGACATTACATATTTTACCGCCAGAAATGTACAATTTTAGCAAATTTTATCAACAAAAAATTTTGTAAAAAGACAAACAAAAACCTATATATTCAAAACCAGCGTAGCAATGGCAAGCTAACTAATAACAAGAAATGGACATTCTATTCAAGGATATTAAAGTATCAGACAAAAACATTCTGAAAAGTGAAACTATTGGTTAAAAAGTTTTGACACTGCTAGATGAAATAACAGTATCCAATATTTTTAAGCCAACGACTGAGAAAACTTTTGGTTCCCAGTTTAATTTACAGTCCAATAATGTGTCCTCTATCCTGATTCGAAACTCGCCAGGAGTATGAAAGTGACGCACTTACAGACCCTTACTAATAATAGGGGACATTAAACTTTAAATTTAATGGTACCCAAATTAATTTGTATTCTCTCTCTTATTCGTTGGGTTCATTTTTAAAATCTTGATTGGTGGATTCATGCTAGTAATCCAACTTTACAACTAATGATTTTAACATACAGCTACCAAAAAAGTTTAATAACTCTACAGAAAAAAAAATTTGTATTTTGTAGAATAGCTACGGCTCCAAATTGAGAGTAAAGTTATCTAAAGGGATCTAAAGGGATAAGACAATGGCCGATAAATTGATTTTCATCCCTAATGATGATACACCAAATTACCCCTTCTGTAGATTCAAATTAGTGGTTGAAGTGTTTGGACACTCATCTTAATGGACCAACTAATCTAAAACGACCAAGCTAATATTGCTTGATTCACTTCTACAAGAGAAATTATAAGGATGGAACCTATGAACCTTGGATCGCCTACCCATTCCAACTTTGGTAGTCCTGTAAGTCCCATGTCCCCTGGGAGTGGTGGAGGTGGACTGGGGGGTCAACAAGGATATCTGGTTATCTCATGGGAGATCCACTTTCTCCAGCCGCCCCTATCAATAGGCAAATTAGTTCTCCAAATAAAATCAACAGATCCCATAGTAATATGACCACTTCAGGCTTAACCAGTATACCAACAACTCCTTTGCCTTATCAAGCTTCAAGACAGCATAGCTTGTTTAAAGAAACTTTAAATACAAGTGGTCGGATGGGAAGATCAGAAAAGGCAGGCGGACCCCCAACTATAAACCTTATGTCAACTGTTAACACACCAAACTCTACTGTGAATTCACCTTATAGCAGATTAGAAACCTCGCACCTTGATAGTTCAGCAACTACGGCTGCGCGCATGCGTGAAGTAAATGCGCAAGAGGAAATGGATCCTTTAAGTGTTTGGGTGACTGTCTTTGGTTTTCCTCAGGCAGCAGCCAGCTTTATAGTGTCACAGTTGGCCGCTTGTGGAACTGTGTTGAGCCAATCTTTACCCACAAACGGAAACTGGATGCATCTTAGGTTTCAAACCAAGCTTCAGGCTAAAAAGGCTCTTAGTAAGAACGGCACAATCGTAGGTGGGACAATAATGATTGGAATAAGACCTTGTACTGATGAATCTGTCTTGGAACAGGGAAATACAACCTGTGGCAACGCAAGTTTATTGGATGCCAGCTGTAATGGATCCCAGATTGCCAACCTTTCTACTGGCTTCGGAACTCCAAGAACCATTCGCCCCTTGACCCAAGCATTCAAAGAAGCACAAGGAGAAAGCAAGGTTGTACCCGGTATCAACACACCAAACAAGAATGACGGTATTGTCAACAAAGCCCTGGAATATATGTTTGGATGGTAGTTTCAATCAGATTACGAACAACAGTAAAGATTCCGACCAATCTGATTCAAACTATCAACTCAGACATATAGAGAAAACTATCTGCCTATTTAAGTGTTTATTTGTTCCTATCTATTTTTTTAATAAATGTAATCATTTTCTTTAGTTGTATTCTAATCAATTTTAAAAAAAATAGCAACTTACATGTGATATTCTAAAATGAAGCATGGCATAAATATTACCTATATCAACTGATAATTTTTATTATTTTTTTTATTTGTAGAAGTGAATTCTTGTTTTATTGTAAAACTCTTTCAAATCTTTGTACATCTAGGATCGTAGAAATGATAAAAAAGTCCTTTATGTCCATGTCCATCCTTTTAAAAAATAATCATAAAAACAGGACATTTTTTTATCGCTATACATTCTTATTGTACAAATCAAATTGTTTATCATCTACCCTTTTGAAAATAAACCTTTTGACCAACAAATCTCAAGTTTGTACCTTTGTACACCATTGTACACAATTTGTACACCAGTGTACACATTTTTTGTACACCATGTTGAACTATTTTCAGAAAAAAAAAAAAAACTAATCAAAAGTCCTCAATGTTGTTAATCTTACAAATAAGAAAACCGTTATTATAAAACTTTGGGGACTTGTGTAATAAACAGTACATTGTCCCCTCTCTTTCTCTAAAAGTTATTGCTGTATTATATTCATACTTGCCATTATGAAATATTGACTGTAGTATATAAACATATTACGCCCTCACGCACATGTCTGTAGTAAATTTAAGCAAGGGGGATTACAAAAGTTTTATGTTGCTCAGGGAAAGAGAGAACATTTATCTATAAATTATACTAAATAGTGATTGGTAATCAAACAATCAATGTCCAAACAATTTAACCAATAGTATAGAAAGGGTAATTTTGTTTATAATCATTGGGATTGGACATTATCGTCCATTGTCTTATCCCTTAAAATCCCTGATGTTGCTTAAATATGAACAACAAAGCCTCACTTACTTGGTCGGGTTCCAGAGTTGTTTTGACGTCTAATATTTAATTCATTCCGACCGCAATAGACAACCAACCATTTCATTAACCAAACTCTATATGCACGTTAATAAGTTGCTCATGTTTTTATTAGCCAGGGTGGTTGAAAGCATTGGACAATAGTACACCTGTACCTAACGTTTCATATTCATCGTGCTGGTTATATTTATTGTATCTTGATTTTTGTTTTAAATAATAATTTTAATCTACAGAAGGGGTTCTTTTGTTTATTCTCATTTAGTATGCACAATAAATCTACATTGACTTATCCAGAGACTTACAAAAGGGGGGGGGGGGGTGTCCACTCAAAACCTCCCATAACCCCCTTGACAAGCTGGTTTACACCCCCTTAAACATCCACGGGAAGTTTTAAGCTAAAAAAGTTACACCCACCTTAAATTCAAAGGGTGGGAAAAAAATTCTAGGCTTCACCACTGGTCATCCATTAAAATTCCTGAGGTTTCCAACTTTGTTTTACAATACCATAATTTTGAAATAACAGCAAAGGGCACAATTCTAGATGGGCAGTAATAAAATGCCGTTTCTCGTAGTCGTACGCGGTCATACGCAATGTTGGAAGGGTGGCCCAAATTTAGGATCTAAATTTACGCAAATAAAAAAAGTAAATCAAATCGTGTAAACTGATATCTGAAATTTGCGTCCCTCTTACAAAACGCTTACGACTTCGAGGAACGGTATTCTATTACTGTCTATCACAATTCTAAATCTTTAATTCAAGGTTGAGGGCGAAATGTGAACCTACCCTGCAACAAGTGGATGCCTATGCAACGGGCACAAGTTTTTAAAAGAAAACTGGTACCCAAAGTTATATACTCAAATCACGTTCTTTGGGTACTCTTATCAATCTTTATTGATGGGTTCCAACTTATAGTGTCAAGATATTGTTCTATGTCTTATCCCTTTCGATACCTGTATAATTATATAAACCACATTTTATTGCCTTTTGATACAGGGAAAAAGAAATAGGACAATAAATTATTAACTACTATTTTTGTATAATTCTTACATGGGAATTTTTATCCCTAGTGGTTGAAAAATTTTAGATGGAGGGGCTCGAGAGGTATGTAGATTATTATAATCTTTTACGTCCTTTCTCTCTCTCCCTGCACTTAAGTGACTAGGACAAAAAGTATGAAAAATCAAATTTTGATAAAGTACCAGAAAATGCCATTTCTCGCGGCCATGCGTCATGTTGAAACGGTGACGCATATTTCAGATCTCAGATTTGGCACTTTATCTTTATACTAGCGGCTACACACCCTAGAAGCCTCTAGGGGCACTTAAGGTAGGAGGGGGAAAAGTCGACCTCACCCCATTTTAATTTGAGTTTCAAAATAGTAAAAAAATATTTTTTGTGGGGAAGGGGGTTGAAGACATCCCCTCCCCAAAATAGTTTAAAACCTTCCCAGGAACTATAAGAAGCTTCACTGCAATGGAGAACAATATCGGTTCAGCGGTTAGCGAGATCCTTTGGGACAGACAAAAAAACGCTTACTACTTTATATAATAGGATTATAGCAAATTAAATAATCTTGCATCGATTTTATCTTATAGAGAAAAATAGTAAATCAAATTGCGAAAACTGAAATCAGAGATGGGTTTTTATAAATGAATGCCGCGTTTTTTAGACGAAAAATAGAGAATAAACTGTTACCCCCCACCCACCCATTCATTCCCCTTGCCCCCACCCCCCTTTTCCACTTTCACTTTCACTTATAAAAACCCACCTCTGAACAACATGACGCATGACCGCGTACGACTGTGAGAAATGGCATTTTCTGGGACTCCATCATAAGTTTGCATTCATTTTGTGGAAAATATACAAACTGTATAAATCAAAATATCAGAGAGCAAAGGCGTGCCTATACATTAAACAAGGGGTGCAAAAATATTTAAGATCATTTCTTATTTTATTAGGTGGTGCATTTGAGCCACCTCACCCCCCCCCCACTACCCCTCACAATAAAGCTCCTAAAAACCCATAAGCTAACTCCCCACCCCAAAAACTGGGAGGTTTTCAATGAACATTCCATTAATGGTTTTAGTTTTCTCTTTTCCATTTTTTCCTCCTTTACAAAGAACATCGCTATCTGAATTTTGCTTTGTCAAACACTTTTTATTTTTTTTCCTTAAATATAAGAGTCATTGCAGCTACCCAACCCTTCGCTTATGGATATGAATCTCCTTGTTTTAATTTAAATTTAGCAAATTAGCCGAGGGGAACAATAAAGTTTTTTACTAGTGTGTAATAACATTTTTTCTATTTGACTTTTTGTACTTGCTTTAGGTGTTTTAATCAGGGCTCGACTGCCGCGCATCTATGTCAAAACTTTTGGGATTCTATTGAAAAACATTTTCTAGGGTTTATGTCGACAATAGGAATTTAATTGGTCATGCCTGACTTAATTACAACTTTATATTGAAATAATAACAACACAATTTTGGGTGGATAAGCTATCAATAAGCCAGAAAAATCGACGTTTTACTATTAAGATCAAAGTTAAAATTTGCTGCTAAAATGTAATGCTTACACTTTTCAACCATCTTTCTCTCTCTTTCTTTCTTTCTGAATAAAATATTGTGAAATAATAATGCTGCGCTTGCGCTCATTGTAGACATAATTGTCCTTGTTATTTGTTATGGGCTACCTGTGGATATAATTGTCCATGTTGGCAAATAAATATAAATACAATAGAGATTATTATCATTGCTTATCATTAGATTTAGAATTATTTCCAAGCATAGAATAGCCATTGATATTTCATACCTATATTTTGTAGCGAAGCTAATCTATAACTCGAAATGTCCGTCTGTAACGTTTTTGGGTAAACGTATATTTCTCGGGTCCTATAAAAGACATACGACTGAAACTTCTTGTCAACACTCCCTTCCACGTGGAGCATGTGAAAAGTCAATAGAGTTGATCATTAACCATATACAAAGATTTAATGGAAAGGGTGCTTTCCCACAAAATGGCTGTCTAAGGGTAAAAATAAATATATTGCCAAATCCCTTTCTTCAAATATGTTTTCAATGAAACTCAGGGATTCAGGGATAGGATAATTGGTATTAATGTTATCTTCCCCCAATATAAAATCCACAGAATAAAATTTATAGGGAAAAGTTATGTGAATTTCATGTTGTTTTTTTTTATGCTCCTATTACAACCTTCCCCCTATTAATAATTAGTTTTTGGAGAATATTCATTTATTGTCCATTGTCCCATCTCTTTGTATTAACACTAGACAGACAACTTTTTTTCTATCCTCCAGTTGTCATTCTTCTCATGTGTCTAATAATCAGGGATAAAGGAATATTCTGGCTCTGTAAACATGGATAATTTATTGGTCAGTTCTTTTATTTAGTAGGAAGGTAATAGGGGGACGTTATTTTGTCCAGCTACAAGTTTCACTTTATTAAAGTACATGATAATCTGGTGTAAGATCCACGTAATTAAACTCCATTGTGTTTGGTTGGTAAATCGAACAATGATTGAAGAAAGTTGTGTGTATAACCAGTAAGATCTTGTAAACAGCTCAAATCAGAAAAGTTAAGTATTATTTCTGAGGTTTTTAGAGAGCGTTTGAGTGGGCAGGTTGTAAATTGACTCCTGCATAAATATAGACCCTAAAAAAACTACCCCTTATTTGTAAAAATTTTTGGTTGTGGTTATTCTCGATTAAAAGGGGATATATTTATTCTGAACACAGTAATAGTGTCTGACTCATTATGAAGTAACAAAACAAATTAGCCAATGAGAGGCCACTATAAATTTTACCATTGGTCAATATCGGCCTCTCATTGGCTAATTTTTTTTGTTACGTCATAATCAGTCAGACACTATTACTGTGTTCATTTATTCTCTAAAACCTAATTTACAGTTTGAGAAATCTTAATGGCATACATATTTTAACTTTTATTTTATGCTAATTTTTGTTTCAAATGAAAAAGTGTACATATTACTTTTTCTTGAAACTTCTTGAGTGAGAATTGAATTAATTGCCCGGAGCACTTTTCATATCATGAATATTGTACAATTATGCGACCAAAATTTTAACAAGGCTTTTGTTTTCTGGAGTGCCCAGGGTGGGGGGGGGGGGGTATGTGTTGGCACCCTCTTGGTAGGGTGTAACAAGTGTAGTACACCCCTATAAGAAAGTCCATCTCTAAGGGATTGATTGCGGTAATTACAACTTCAGCTACCCACCAATTAATTAACAACCATTGAATTTTGTTCAACCAACCAAAAAAAATTTCTTAGGAGTTATCCCCTTAGAAATTGTACGTTATCCAGTATTTACAAATTTAGTTTACCTAACCCATATATATAACCCCTCTAATTAAAACTTTTTATCTTTCTCCTGCAAAAAATGTGAAGAGTAAGCCACTTCCCACATACCCCTTTTATTTGATATTTATTAGCGTTTTAAATAATATTATTAAATTTTCAATATGTATTCCGCACGCCCCTGACATAAATCTGTTCACACGCTTGCTTTCGTTGTAAGTTTTTACATGCAAAATATCAAATTACAAGACGTTTTTAAATTAAAGATTTGTAAATAACAATTTAAAGTGCTTTCACACATTGTGTCTGTTGAGCACTGTAACAACCCCCCCCCCCACACCCCTATTCGTTTTATCCTATACCTTTCCCCTGCAGAGGCCTTAATCTAGCGGGGCTACTGTGTACCCAATAAAACTAACCTGACCTAAAGTAATAAACGTTAAAAACAAAGAACTACCCCTACCCCTTATTGCTAGGGGGTGGGGTTTCATGCTTAAATCTATTAATTATAATTATGATTTTTAAAGTATGGCTTTTCAGTAATTAGGGTCTGCTATGCACGTATGTCTGTATATTAGAGACAGTTGGAACTTTTGCAAATTTTAGGTCTGAAATGAAAACATTGTCTGATTTTCATGAATTTGCATGATGTTTTGTATTGCTAATTCCCACAGTTTGTTTATCAAAGCTACTTTATAGTTATATCCAATCGTCAGTATGTACATTTTTATATTTTTATTGTGCAAAAGGTCGAATTTGAAAAACACCAACAGACAGACAAGTTGTAGGACAGGCAGTTGTCATATTGTCAGACAGACCATTAAGACAGTTATAAAAACAACCTGACAGAAAATTTGCAGTTAAACATACATATAGAATAACAATCAGACATTTACAAAAAAAAATGACAGACATACAGACAATTAGACAGATAGATAAGATAGACAGATAGGCATATACAGTTAGACAGAAATAAAGAAAGGAAACTAAACTTTTCGGCGTTCTTCTTTTAGAAATTTTTTTTTCAATTTTAAAAATTTTAGTAACCCCCCCCCCCCCCCCCCCCCCCCCGACAACGAACAACTATTTTAGGTTAGGTTAGGTTAGGTTATAGGCTTGGGAGCCGATCGCTGCGGCTAGGCAGGCAAAGGGGCCGAGCGCTGCGTCTAAGCAGGCAAGGGGGCCGAGCGCTGCGGCTAGGCAGGCTAGGGAGCGAGCGCTGCGGCCAGAGTTCATAGAGTTCTGTTGGGGTAATTTGATATACAGTAAGGTAGAGGAATAGAAATACAGTTAGACAGATAACGTACTATATGACATTAAGATATACAGACAGTCATACAAACAGACAGTTAGATCAGACTTTAGACAGCTTGAATGTTAAAAATTTACAGACAGCCAGCTTTATAAAACTGTACAAAGAGTTCAAAATGAGAATCTAGTGCAAAATATCAACTTACCACGCAAGCAATAATTTTAGGCAATATAGATATCAGCTAGGCTTGAAGGTTATGTAAAACAAAAACAAAGGGTGTCTAGCAATAGACAAAATAGACATAGAACACTCAGTAAAATGTATAATGCAACTTTATATGTACAGTCAAAATCTCAACTTTGTTAATGAAGCAATCAGTCTCGTTGGGATAGACTGACGGACGTACGACTATACTCTTATTTGTAGAGTAGATTCGGTGCTAATAATACATTTTTTTGTACACATTTTAATATTTGTTTGATTTGTCTGTCTGTTTCTAAATATCTCTAAAACAGACTATGAAATATTCACCATCTCCCCAAAAAAAATTTCTACAAAGAAGGTTAAAATAAAATAACCCCCCAAATAAAAAAAGTAAGTTTCTTAAAGTAAAATAAAAAGATAACAGCTCTTCTACAACTCTATTATTGAAAGAGTTGGATGTTGAAAGGAAACACAGTGAATTACATTTTCGCTAACCGCCCGGGGTAATTTTCATTAACTAACCACTAAATTATTTTTATTATTCTGGTCTAGGGTAGAAAGATATGAACAATTACTGAATAGTTATTTATTTCATCTTATTATAGACAGTTTTCCGCGGATAGTGAGATTTAAAAGGATGTACTGAATTTTAGTTTCCGAAAGTGTACCTAGCATCCGCGTCTTATCTCAATATTTACTACTAACTAAAAAAGCATCAAATTTCCAAAACAAAAAAAATTAAAAATCAAAATTTTGAATGTACAATGAATAAATCGTTTGTATATTATATCGCCTTTCCCTTTGACCGGAGTAGCTGAAAATAACGTTTGCAATTTAATTAGGTTATCTTCTGTACACATTTGGAAATTATTGAAGAAATAGGCAATCCATTTTCAGCACATCTTTAAAAGTGTATGATTAAACTCAGTTTTATTAGTCTAGAGGAGCAGATGTCTCGTACCAAAACATATTTATCATATCATTTTTGTATACTTTTCGTGGAAGATTTTCTATATTGATGACCTGTGGGGGTTCGGTAACGCTTCGGGTACAGGTCCTCTCCACGCCATCTTGAACATACTCTACTTTGAATTGTAGTGTAACGCGCTCAATCACCCAGGGTATTAAATAAGGTAACGCTCATTAGACAACCAACTCTTTGATTGCACGACCCTTGTCTAGAAGTCCTAACTGTGCATGGTAATGAGTTGAGACCGTTTTAGGCCAAGGCATTCCCCCTACTCTGGCTATTTTTGTCGCCCATCTGACATAGCAGCACTAGGAACCATTTTTAACGTTTTTATTTAAGACGCGGTGTCATTTGCACCTTCCCGACAACGAGCGAATACGCCATGTGTTATGCCACAGTCATGGTTAAAGAATTTCTACAGTACGAAATGATACATGATTTTTCAGTATTACTCAGAACCGGTTTTCATCCTGCAGAAATCAATCGGTTTAGGAGCCAAAATATTTTCGTGGTAAAAATACATTTATCGAATATATTTACTTTCAAAGATTGATTTGATTAGGGGATAATATAAAGTTTTATTAAATATATTTTTCATTTTCCTAACTACGGGCAACTGTCTATGAAACTAAACTCCAAATAAAGATTACAGTTGATAAGAACAATGGGCGCGCGGGGGCTATGAAATGTGCCCACCCCCTTATAAAACCAAAAATTGAATTTCAATCAAACACAGGCATGTTGCATATCAAAATTACCGCATTGATATGCTGATTACGAATCTGAAAACCGTTTTGAAAAATATTGATTTTATACCCCCCGCGCGCCCGTTGTTTTTGGATTACAAAACCCCTTTCAAGGGCTTTGTATTGGAACAGTAACCCTTGTCAATGTATACTAATATGAAATTCCAAAATCGACCTACCCTATCTTCCATTGCAAGGAGAAGGGCACTTTTAGAGCAGCTTTTCTTCTTTTAAAATATAACGTCTAAATCTTAAAAATCTTTAATTATACAATTAAATCAAAATAGATTAGAACTTTACATCAAAAGGAATTCGATTTAAATTCTTAAAATTCAAAGAAATTTACAGTTATTAGCAATTTCCTTTTTTCTTATCTTTATTTGATTTGCTTAAACATTATGGTCATTTAAAGCAGCAAAAAAATTTGCTATTTTAAAGTTAGTATGTTTTTCAACCTATTTTAAAGAAAAGACATAGAGATACATATATTTCGATTTTAGCAATCATTTTCAATTCTTTTTGTCTAAAAAAAATATAGGTATGATACATTAATTAACAGCAAATATAATCAAAGATATTAAACATAAATTTATATAAAAACAATGTCACAAATCATTTTGAATTCAAATTTGCTAGAATGAAATATTTCCTCAAAATAACTAAGCTTTGTCAATGGAGGATAAATTAATCTATTTTCAAATTTTAATAAACAATTCTATCCCATTGCATTGTAAGAGTACAATTTTTATTGGAAAATTATGGAAACTGTTATTTTGTACAATCCAATCCAGATCCTAATAAAACTAACTTTACTATGCTTTACAGTCCTTTGCCTCTTCTCTACAGGGATATAAAGGGATAAGACAATGGATATAAATTGATGCATATTAATTCAAATAATAAAATAACTACCCCTTTAGCTGTTTTAATTTATTGGTAAAAAAGTATGAACACAGTTACTTTGTACAATCCAATCGTTATCCTTACCATAGAAATATTTTAAGTGAACAATGACAGAACGTGTTTATAAGCTTTGTTCTAAAATATTTAAAATGTCGTTTTTTGGGGACACTTCACGTTAAATTCTCGCAATGATAATGAATAATTCACATTGAATTAATCTTCTCAGAATTGTCAAATAATAAAATTATAATGGAAACAATCAGGTCTCGGCAGCCGCGCGTCAGTCGCGTGTAAGCCTTAGTGAAATTGTCATATTAAAACTTAAAAATTCAGTTGGATGTCTAAATTTGTTTCTAAACTGACAATCCATATTTTAGAGATTTTTGCACATAAGCGGGTTTAAAATTGAGGCTGAGGCGTGGCTGCTGAGCCCTGGAAACAATGATCATCTTGTCCAAATAAAGGTACTAAGAAAGAGAGGTAATGTCTGATTGAGCCAATAAATGAATCGCATCGGAGCATACATGAAATCTCATTGGTTGAATTAAACTGAAGTTTTCTAGTTTTTTCATTAGAGTTAATTAGAGCTGTTCTTTCAACTTTTACTTGAATCAAGTCTATCACATGAAGTACTGCCTTCATATTGTTGTTTCACATCTATGTTTTATCTGTGCATTAATAATTAATATGCTTCATCTATTGCAATCGTTGTAAAATGATAAAAATCCCTTTATGAATTTAAGTTAATAAAATCATATTTTTTTCTTGAGTTTTTATCAAAACAAAAAAATAATATCTCGGACTTCAAATGTACATGATTTATAATCTTTAATTCGTATTTCGTATCTATTATAAACATTTAAAATACATAAATTCATAGTTTGTTTCATGTTTGCCTCGAAATAAATTATATAAAAATAAAATAACAACAAATAGCAATACAACAGTACGTTCGTTACGTTTTTAACAGGACTTAGCATTGTACTGTGTATACACTGTACACATATGGGAAAGGGCATATTTTTTTTCATTTTGTTCATATAAAGAGTCAGCTGTAAATAGTCGCATTTCTTAAGATAAAGCTTTTCTCACGTAAATTATATCGTGTTAAAATTTATTTTCTAGTATAGTGTAAAGCATATTACAAATCCTTTAATAAGTTAGCTATGAATTGTTGAATTCCTTAATATAAAGTTAGCTTTCTAGAAATTATATACTCGAAAAATTTTTAAGTTTTTTGTCAGCTGGAGGAGTTCCTTTGTCAGATTTCCGAAAAAGGGGTTCACACTATACTTCTTCTCTCCTATTTCTATTCTTGTCCATTAGTAGCGCATTAATATCAACTAAATTGTATCATTTATACAATAAGAACAGTCAATTATTATACAGTATAATCTCTAAATGTTATTTAAGTTTTTAAATAATTAAGATAAGATAGTTTAGATGTGATAAACTTTACTTCTGACCCTTATCAATTGAACCTTACCTAACCTAACCTGAACTAAGATAAATACAAAAACATACAAAAAAACACTTGCTTACGAAAAAACTAGAATACATAGAGTTGCTTCGCTTTTACAATTTAACTCGCTCACCCTTACTACTTTTTAACATCCATTAAAATTATTATTAATTATTACTTTAGAAGACCCAAAAGGCCAAAGGCATAACCTAAAAAATACCTTAATAACCAAACAAGGAAGTAAATGTCCATAGGTAGAGTAGATATAACTAATAGATATGAGTTTTAGCAAAGTATTGATAGAGATTTTCGCCATTTTTATTTGAAAGTTGATAATATTTACGGAAAAAAAGAAAAAAATTGGGGAGAGTCATTATTTATTAGGGGCGATTTATATTAGTAGGTTGAATATATTCTCCCCAAAAATATTTAAAAACCTTCCCTGAACCTATAAGAAGCTTCACTGTAAAGGAGAACCATGTCGGTTCAGCTGTTAGCGAGACATAAAAAAAACTTACTGCTTTATGTAATCCAGCTACAAACAAGGATTTTTTGGGGTGGGGGGGGGGGCTTGTTTTTAATTGCAGTGTAACACGCTCAATCGCCCAGGCTTTTAGATAAGGTAACACCTATTAGACAACCAACTCTTTGATTGCACGACCTTTGTCTAGAAGTCCTGTGTGAGTTGTGCCTGTTTTGGGCCAAGACATTCAACCTACTCTAACTATATACGTCGCACACCTGATAAAGGTTGAATCCATTTTTTACGTCTTTAGTTATGCCGCAGTGTTGGGCTGAGATTCAAACCTATCACTTTCCCAAAAAACGAGCGGATGCGCTTCGTGTTACGCCATAGTCGAGGGTCATATATATATTTACTGTATTTTGCTGTATTTAAAAAAACAAGGATGACAACATCCATATAAGCGAAGCTCTGAAACGCTAGGACAAACGGACATTAATACTTGTATAATGTCAGAACTGAATAATTAGAATGTAAATGTATAAGAGTCAAAGCAAATTGTAAGCAAATTTGTTGAAAAACTGCTTGATACAGGATAATGTTTATGGACATACTTACATTTTTAGGACTTGATTATAGAGTTGCTTCGCCTATAATATTGTCCCAAGAATCAGTATACCAAAAATCAGACCAATCGGATAATTAGGTCACATACAAATTTGTTGTTAAAATTGTAAAAAAAATCAACATATTTTAAATGGACGTACGAACATTCTGGTAATGATTATAGAGTTGATACGCTTTCTAACTCGTACCTAAAGGAATCACCATGCAAAGTTTGAAATCGATAAGACAATTCTAACATGCCTAAATTAACGAAAAAAGCTATCCGTTACGGACGGACGGACGGACCGACCCTAATTATAGAAAAGCTTCGCTTTTAAAAATCATTCAGCCCTAAGCAAAGATAATAGACTAATAGACGTACGCACAGACATGTCGATCAATTTTTCAATTATTTTTATTGCAAAAAAAGTCTCAGTATTAGTTCACTTGTTCTAAGGACAAAGGATTACAAAACAAGGACAATTACCTCCATTAGGGTGGAGCTTACTAAAGAAGGTTTTTCCCTGGGAGGTTTAGCGTTTAGGCTATTTATAACCTTATTACCACCCAGGACTTGAATAAAAACACAAAAGAAAAAAAACTTAAAAGTAAAAAACAGAGGTAGAAAAATAAAAGGAAGGAGATGAGGGTTCATTGGACTGTATATTATGTTATTAAACTTTGGGTACCACTAAAGGTACCCAGAGTTTTATGAAAAGTTTTATAATTCTTTGCCATTAAAAAAAAGGGTTGATGGTTTATTCAAATAAGAAATGTCTAAACTTTTTAACCTATAATTTTAATTTATTTGTATTTAGAATGTACACAAATTTATCGTCCATTGTCTTATCTCTAAGGTCCATGGAAAATAAGAAGAGTGAATAGAGCATCATTTAAAAAGCCTGATTTACAGTGTTTTCATAGTTGTTCTGAAATTCAGAATGACCGACAGACTAACCAATGCGATAACATAAATATTAGGATATATAAGTTGGAAGGAATTTTAATGTTAGAGGGAGATTTGAAATCTGCATCAAATTTTAGGGATTTTTTTTATGAAATTCGTTTTTTGTATAATTCTTTATCTAAAAGCGGAAATACAATTTAAGTTCATAAATTTTGACCAATAGGATAGGTGGATTGGAAACTACCTGCGCTCTAATTGGTTGAATGATGTTCGGCACTTAAGCTTCTCCAATAAGATCCACCAATCACAGATGTCAAAATTAATTAACTTGTATTGTACTTCCGCTTTTAGATAAAGAATTATACAAAAAAACGAATTTTATAAAAAATCCTTAAAATTTTATGCAGATTTTAAATCTCCCTCTAACATTAAAATTCTTTCCAACTTATATATCTTAATAAATATGCCACTTTGGGCTGCGGTTTTTAATGCACTACTAACAAAATGCATGGATCTTAAGGGATAGGACAACTTATGTTAATGTAAATCTCCAAAGTTTTTTGAGTCAATGACAGGCATAACAAATAAATAATCTTGGAGGTCAAAATATAATTTACAGTCAATTTCCGCTCCGTTCCTGACAAAAATTCCAGTCTGGTACAAAGGTTCTCAATTGTCTGTCTGCAAAAGTTTAAATTTTTATCATCGACATATCTTGATGAATTTGCTTGTGATGTTTCAATCTACGAATATGATTTTAGGCTGCATTCCAAGCCTCCAGGGTAATCTAAGAAGGTTTAATTCTAGCATTATTAAAACGAAAATTTGGGAGAAGGCGATCAAGAAACTTATTATAAAACGACCAAATCAGTCAAAAATAATTGAAAACATTCCTAAAATGAAGTAACCAAAATTTAAGTCAATGTCTCTTTCAAGAATATAAATTTTAAGAATGTTTTATAGTAGTGCAGCTACTTTATAAGTAAGATATATATATGGTTTGCAGTATAGCTTTGCATAGGTCCTTGGAAGGTAAATAACTATTTTAGGGAGGGTACTAATACTAACCCTCTAAAAAATCCTCCAACCCCCCAAAAAAAATATTTGAAATTGCGGCTAAGCATCGCCACTGGCGTAGAAAAAGCATGAATAAAAAATACCTGATCTTAACATAAATAAATCATTGCTCAACGTATATATTTTAAACTGACATTAGAGGCCTCTAGGGGCGTAGCCAGTAGTATACAATATAGTTGTTACGTTTCTACTTTTTTTTACTAAGCTTGATAATTTCAAATTTAAATTCTTTCTCTTACATTTTATTTAATTATATCTTTGAATTAAATAATTACACAAGTAAAAATATTCTCGCTATTATTAAAACAATTAAATTAAAAGATTAATCTTTTTTAAGTACTATAAAATATATTTTAGTGGTTTTCTGGTAGCGCTAATTTATTATGCATACAAGAGCATGTAAACTCCAAACCCAGAGGTTGCACGTGCAACAACAAAAAGTGTAAAATAAAAGGATGCTCTTGTTTTTTTGGTTTTATTTATGTTGATTGACTATCTTTTTTACATTTAATACATAGTTTTTCTTTTCAGTTTCTTACAAAAACAAGGATGACAACATCCATAAAAGCGAAGCACTGAAACGGTAGGACAAACGGACATTAACACTTGTATAGTGTCTGAACTGAATAATCAGAATATAAAAGAATCGAAACAGTCGAAGCAAAATTGTAAGTAAATTTGTTCAAAAACTGCTTGATACGGGATAATGTTTCTGGACATACTTACATTTTTAGGACTTGATTATTGAGTTGCTTCGCTTATACTATTGTTCTTTGTTGTCCCATGAATCAATATACAAAAAAAATCAGATCAAACGGATAACTAGATTACATAAAAATTTGTTGTTAAAAAAGTAGAAAAATCAACATGTTTAAAATGGACGTACGGACATTCTGGTAATGATTATAGAGTTGCTACGCTTTCTAAATCGTACCTAACTACTACAGGAATCATCATGCAAAATTTGAAATCGATAGGACAATTCTAACCTGCCTAAATTAACGAATAAAAGCTATCTATCTCGGACGGACGGACGTACGGACGGACGTATGGACGGACCGACCCTAATTATAGAAAAGCTTCGCTTTTAAAAATAAAATACAATGCGTGTTCTATAAAACTTAGGATTTCTCCTGTCTTTCTGTCTGTTAGACTATTATGACTATTATGCATTACATGTAAATCTTGTAAATATCTTTTAGTTTATAGATGGAATATTTTTAAATTAACATTAAAGTAATCTTAAAATGAGCTACAATTTCATTCATGGCTAGTTTTTTTTAAATTTTATATAGTAAGTTTTTTTTAAAGTTTAAAAATTTGAATTTAAATCAATGTCATGCAAGCCGAAGGGGTCATCTAGGAAATTGCGTCCCACCCCCTTTCTGCTAAAACTTTGAAATAAAGTAGTAAAATTTAAGTTTTTACATTCAAAATGGTAGAATTAGATAATAACTGAATATAGACCTAACTCTCGGAGTCTCCTCTGAAATAGGGTTGTAAAATTTTGATTTTTTGCATTAAATTGGTATAATTAGGAAAGCGTAGGGTGTCTGGGATTTTGATAATAGAGTTAACACAGTAAATAAACAATCGAAAACAAAAAAAAAATACATTAAGTAATCTTATATTATTGTGAGTGAAGCTACTATATAATTGTAAATCCCATGACCAATAAGCATCTACAATACTCTATAACTATCATTATACTAAAGTAACAGGATGTCTGTGTGTTTGTTTGTACCGAAGGATCTCGCTAACTGCTGAACCTCGATCGGGTTCTCCTTAACATGGTAGCTTTTCATAGGTCCCGGGAAGGTTTATAACTATTTTGGGGAAGGGTACCACCACCCTCCCAAGAGAAATAATAATAAATCGAAATTTTTATTTTAAGTATAGAGACTCCTACGTAACATTGCGAGGTATCGTATAAAGAGACACTTACGCAACATATCGTAGAAACTTGAACGCAACAAAAACCAAACATCTAAGTGCCACTAGAGGCTTCTAGGGGCGTAGCCGCTAGTCAACTGATAAAGAAGTAGGACATTCCCTAAATCACATTGTCTGACTGTCCGTAATCTTACTGTGATTCTAGAACAAAAACAGTTAGAAAGATCGCACGTTGTCTAGAAGATCTTTTTGCATTAAACGGTGTTTAAGCAATTTTACAAAATGTCTGCAAAATTTAAAGTTTCTCTATAATTTAATCACTAATAAAACGTCTGTTTGTGTTTTCTCTACCCCTGCAGGGGGCATTGAAACAAAATTTAAGGGGAAAATCTAGTTTAGGTCACATAAAATATCATAAAAGATCACTCCTAGTGATTGAGTGACAATACCTGTAACTTTAATAAGATCGACGGAACCCTTATATAAAAGTAACAGGATCTCTGTCTGCATGTCTGTACCGAAGAATCTCGCTAACTGCTGAACCGATATGGTTTTCCTTTACAGTGTCGTTTTCCATACGTAATAGGAAGGTTTATAACTATTTTGGGAGAGGGTACCACCATCCTCCCAAGAAAAAACGCCAAAAAAAAATAACAAGAAATAGGAGGCGCTACTGTTAAAGGGTGCCGAAACATTTTCTTATTAAAACTAAATAAAAAGTGGGGGCGTAGGGGCGTAACCGCTAGTAATACATAAAGAACAGAGTTAAATTTTTGCAATATTGTCGCCAATGATTTAACTGGAATATCATGCCAGTTTTAAAAACAATATGACAACTCTAACATGTTAAATAAATTAACAGAGCTATCATAAATGTAAAAATCCCTTTTAATTAGAAGATGTCAGAGAAGGAATGATTTTTGGATAAATTATTTACTTTGCAGATGAAACGACTATTTGGGGAATATTGGGGCAATTTTTAATTTATCTGTTATTATTTACTCCTTGAAAAATGTACTATTAGTATTTAATTAATATAATAAAAATCCTTTGTTGTTCCCTAAGTGTAAAAATGCATAACATGTAGACTTAAGAGCAGTAAAAACAAGGTTAACATAAAAGCATAGTCCGATAAATCATAAAGTGAGACAAACGTTCATTAATATGAGTATCAGGATTCTTTATACAGCAAAATATTGCTTGAACGTCTATAAAAAAAATCGATGTTATTGTTAACAGTCCTAAAATTGCTTAGAATAGACATACCTACAATCTAAGGCCTATAGATGCTATAACAACATTTCAGAATTTGTCTTACGACAAAGGTTCATTTAATCACAACTTGAAATAATTTCACAGGATACTTTCACGACTTTCGATTAACAACTCGAGAACGACAATCATTCGGCCAAATGAACAATTCTTATTATAGGTAAGTCATTTTTTTATTTAAATTATTTTTATGCATAATTTATGATAAAATTATAACTTTAAACACACATTTCCTTTGTTAGAGGTTAATTTTTGAAATTCATTTTACACAATTGCATAATATCATTTTTATTTCTTTATTGTTTCGCCCCTAGCCTCTAGGGGCAAAGTTCTAAAACGGGGATAGGGTGGCCACTTTTATTTTAAAAACTATGTCTAGCATCGTATTATATCCAGTTTTCTACGAATATAGAAATGTACAATCATAAGATTAAAACCAGTTTTTTTAGCCGGGGCTAAAAAACTAGTTTTAATCTTATAATTGTACATTCTATATCCGCGGAAAGCCGTTTATAATACGATACGCGAAATAACTAATCCTTATACTAAAGTAACAGGATGTCTGTGTATCTGTGTGTCTGTGTGTCTGTACCGAAGGATCTCGCTAACCGCTGAACCGATCGGGTTCTCCTTAACAGGGTAGCTTTTCATAGGTCCCGGAAAGGTTTATATAAAGTTGTTAGTTGGTATCAAATCAGGTCCTTTGACAATTCATAAACTCGTGGCCCAGTAAGGGGTTACCTAACTAATTTGTTTTGTTAAATTCTGGTTCATTCAGAGAGTTGAAACTCATGTTCGTGTGCAGTAGGATATATACTCTATTTATAGTAGTTAGTTGGTTTCAAGTCAGGTTTCTTTTTCAATTTTCTGTTAGATGAGGTTCTTTTCAGTTTTCAAACTTTTGTTACAGAGAGTGGTGACATAACCTCTATTAACAGAATTTAGTTGGTTTCAAATGAGATTCTCTCAATTCATGTTCTTGTGCAGGATGATATATACTCTATTGACAGAAGTTAGCTGGTTTCAAATCAGGTTCTTTCACAATTTACAAACCCGTAGTCCAATCAGGGGTGACCTAACTAATTTCTGTTCTTTTCAGGAGAGTTACTGAGAAAGATGACATTGTCTACATGAACAGAATTAGTTTGAATTAAATAAGGTTCTTTCAAAGTTTCTCTTCTCATGATCCAGGGAAACGTGATCTATTCTATTTGAAAAGATATTGTTTTGTATCCAATATGGCACTTAAAGTTTATAAAGTCGTGTTCCGGTGAGGGGTGGTTCAGATATACATATTACATTGCTAAACCAATTATGCTAATCTTGAATTGATCTTCAAAAAATTTGCATCATGTTACTATCTAATACTAACATTAAAATATAATTTTTAATGGTTTAAATAAGGATTCTAATTAGTTTCATCAGGGGCTGCTATTCAGCCAATTAAATCCAATTCAAAATGCCGCAAAATTTGATATTGGAGTAAACCTTTTGCGTAACTGAAGGGGAGTGGATAAGAAGGGGTGAAAAAAGAGAAGGGAGTTGTGGAGAAATTATCCTTTAGAATTGTTTGTCAGAATCACATTCCCTTTTTCATGAGTTTCAAATATTTTTTAAAACTTTGCGAATGATGTAAATTAAGGAAAAAATCGGCCTTGATTATAAAAGGTAATGATTTGGTTTTAGACTCAGGTTAGGGCGAGGGATGGAAGGGACATTGGACTCTAAATTAAACTGTTACCTAAAGTTTTAAATCTACTGATGGGGTAATTTTCTTTATCATCATTAGAGATGTATATTGATTTATCGTCCATAGTCTTATTCTAGATCCGTTGATAAAAGCAAACCACAATCATCACAAGCCTGGTTTTAACTAACGGCTGGCTAGCGGCTACGATTGTTATACCTTGTATTATATTATTACTGACCAACCTAAAACCCAACAGACCATGAACTATTTCTCGTTGTTCACTTCATAAATGTAACAGGTGGGGTTACGAAAACTACATGTGATAAACATTTGGCGAGAAAAAAAAGGGGAAACTTAAATGGATGTCAGTGTATAGAAGGATCTCAGAAACTACTGTACAAATATAGTAATTTGGAATCTGCCCCCTGGCCGGTTTTTAGCTGTTTGGTAGTAAGTATAGGTTCTCTATGTTTTCTATATTAGAGTTTGTTGTTATTTTTACATATTTATTGCATATTTATTGTTGCTTTGCATATGGACATAATTGTCTTGGTTTTATTTGTTTTTTTTTGTATCACCACTCTTTTTTAAACACTTTTTTAAACATCCGTTTGTAGATAATAGAATACCATAAATATTAATGTAAGTAAAAACAGTTATAATTTTTTAGTAGCAAGGCTACTCTAGAACTATCTGTGTATGTCTGTTATTCCTTCGTTCCGTGATATGATAGGGTTGTCCAATTTTATTGAAGATGCAGGTATTTATTTTCCAGTATTACTGATCGAAACCGATTGATAAACGCTGGATTAGAACAGGTTCTCAGCCATACTGAAAAATCTTGTAGAGCATCGTATTCCAGACAATTTTCCACGAATATTAGAATAAAAATGATAAAATTAATACCATTTTTGTTCGGGACTTTGGTCCCTCGGGGCTAACAAAATTCTGAATTTCAATTTTAGTATCCACGGAAAACTGTCTATAATACGATGCAATGAAACTATTCTTTACTTCCCCTATCAAATATGTTTGACAAGTATAAACATTAAACATACAAATACTCCTACCATTTCTACAACTAGTAAAAAAATTGTTTTGTTTTTTTAATTTTAACATTTAAGGTTTTTAGGTTCATATCTGATAATATTTTTTTCTCACTGAAAAATTACACATTTAGTATTTACCACTGTAATGTAAGATTTGCTGAAATTTTTACAACCATAAAATTCAATCAGTTGTTAAATTCATAGGGTAATTTCGGATACGTAGAAATTACAGATTTTGGCGTATTGCTACTGTCATAAACACAGTTTTATTGTCAAATTCACACCTGAATTTTTAGGGAATATGACAAAAATACAGTTATTGCATGACGATTGTCATATCTATAGTTTTGCAGTCAATACACCTACGTTGTCTAGAGAGAGTGAGGTGACAATAGAATGTTATAACACTGGTCCCCAAGGTGTCATACGTTTTCTTATTCGTTGGCCCAACAACTTTCAGTACTGTAGTAAAGAAGGGGTTATTTTGTGTCTTATCTTAGGAGTAATGTACATCAATTTATCGGTCATTGTCTTATCCCTTCAGATACCTGCTTAAGATCTGTGTTCTGTTGCTTAAATTGTATAATTAGGCTTCTACATCTTTGAATATTATTCGTTCTTGTTTATGCATTGATATATATTCATGGTCAGAAAATGACAACACCAAATAAAAACTTTTGTTGCCATGAAGAGCGTGCACACCACATTGACAATGTGGGGGGAGGGGGGGGGGAGGGTAAAAGCTTTAATGAATGTTTGTACACCATGAGTGAAAAGGTAAACAAGCCTTTATTAACCAGTGTCTGGGACCTATTAAATGATTCCCTAAAATGGAGAACTCAAACGGATCTCTGGTTAGTGAGATCTTAACTGACAAACATTCACATAATACTTTTTATAATAGGATTAAGTAAGATCGGGATTTCCCTAAATGTTACTTTAGAGAACAGACCCCCCACCTTTTTTTATGAAATAAATATCAACAATGCCCTACCCCTGTGTAAAATATAACCTAAATTACGCTAGGTAGTGCAAAAAAACAGGACGAACTAATCCCTACCCCCCCCACTACTTATTCTAAATTTATTTCAAATTATGGGGAGGGGGAATCTATGCTCGACTAAACACTTTGTGGTATAATCTATTTCCTTATCTCGAAGTATAAATCCAAGGTATAGAGTAGCTGCGCTACAAAACGGGGGTTGGTGTAATGAATGAAGTCCATTAAGATACCACAAATTGCTGTTTACACATTTCAGTCAAAATTTTATTGAAAATTATCATTTTGGAGTTAAAACTTTCCTTAAATTTTGTGACTTTTAGGTTTACCTAACTTCACTTTAATGGTGCAACTATCTACAAAAAAAAAAGTTTCCCACGACTGTGGCTTACCACGCAGCGCATCCGCTCGTTGCCGGGAAGGTGATAGGTTCAAATATCTGCCCAGTACTGCGTCATACCTAAAGATATTAATAATGGATCCTACAGCTGTTATGTCAGGTGTGAGACAAAAATAGTCATACTAGGGGGTAAGCCTTGACCAAAAACAGGCGAAACTCTAAACGCAATTAGAACTTATAGTCATAGGTCGTGCAATCGAAGAGTTGGTTGTCTGTTGGGTCACCTTGGGTGCATGAGCAGTTACAATGGGAAGTAGGTTAAATTTTACTTGGAGAGGACTAGTTCCAGAAGCGTCATCTCGCCCCTGATTACAGATAATCTACAAAAAAAGGCATCTATTTTATATCTATTCATAGATTCAAGCGGCTTGTATATAATGTTAGAACACTTACAAAAACGTCAATTTTTTTGTGTGGGCACATGTCAATTTTACAACCAGCAGACGTATATTTGATTTTTTCTGTCAAAATTGTTTGTGTGGATTCATATTTGACAAAACTTTACAGTTGCTTTAACCCTTTTTTAAACTAAAAGATTTGTATTTTTTTACCATTATAAAAGTTAGAAATATCTCACAGAGCTCTCCCCCTCCCCCACCCCGGGATATCTTTTTTAAAATAATGATTTATAATTGGTCATAGGTATTGACTTTCATCCATACTCAAGTTTTTACGCAATTAATTTACAGATCAAAGACGTCTAAAGGATGGTGTTGTTGATAACAATTCCCTCTAGATTAAAATTAATAAAAGGGTGTTTATGAGTTTTGTTCCGAAATAATTTTTTGAAGTCTTTTTCTGTCCTGCTGAAATTATTGCGCTATCTACAGACATAACTATCCTTGCCTTTATGATTCAATTGCACATGTCAAAATTAATGCAGCATCTACCAGGGTTTATGATTTAACTAGCGGTTGCGCCCCTAGCATCTAGAGCTCTTAATTAGAAAAAAGAGAGATACAAAATGTAGCCAAAAACCATTCTAAAATGTAGATTTTAAATCAAAATAAAATATAATGAAACATAATTCCCTATCCCATAATTCCTGATTTGATTGCATATATAAAACTAAATGCAACTCATACCACCCTCAGGGATATGGGCTTTAACCCATTTGATTAGAAGAGGTGAATGCTGAGGTTGCTAATGTTAAATATTCTGATATAAAAGTAATAGGATATCTATATGTCTGTAGCGAAGGATCTGGGGGGGGGGGATATTTCTCCAACATCCTAAGAGAATTTGCCCATATAAAAAAATTACCCGATACAAAATTTAATTTTTTCTGTTTTAAACTATAATTAACCCCCCCCCCCCCTCCCCCTTACTCAAGCGTAACCGCTAGTTTAGTAAATTTTATAAATGCTACAATGAAATATAGATATTATATGTAATTCTATAGTATTTTAATTTCTATGATTTATATATAAGCATTTAAGATGAATATTAAATTTGATCTGAGAGTGGTGTTTATAGATAAATTACATTGATGTTGTTATTTATGTTGCTATAAATTGTACTTGGCTAATGAAATCATTATCTTGCATTGTATGAAAAGAAGGGCCCTTTGGGATATTAATTGAAATAAACCTTTGTCTGGAAGTTCTAACCGTGGCTAGTGATATATTTCCGGAAAAGGCATGGCTCTGAAGGCACAGCTAATTTGTCTTTTGATTGGAGGGGCTGATCAATAAAGAGTTGTATCTATTAATTGGTAAAGGCATTTCCTCTAAGCTCTTACTGTTGCTATCATGCGCTTTAAATAGCAGCAGTACAATTATTCTAAAGTCATTAGTATGACAAGGTTTAATTCAAACTTTAAACTAACTGCTCTCTATTATTTTTTATATTATGATTTAAAGCAAAAAAGTTAATTTTTTGAGTGGATATTTCTCTTAAGAGGGTTAAAATTTCTCACTAAAACGATAAAAAGAGAATTAGATTTATAATTTACGCGTGTTTTTAAAAGATTGCTCCGTCACTATGTCTGTAACTATGTAACCATAAAACTATGTAATACTTAGAATTTCATTGAATTTATTTGTTCTTTAAAGATTATATACATATAACTCCAAGTTAGCTACATGATTTTTTTAGCTTGACAATGAATCTTAGCCTCTTATAAAAAAAATTGTATATTACTTTAAAACAATAATATCCTTAATATCTAATTTTACTTTTATTACCTTCCACTTTTTAAAAACAAGGATGACAACATCCATAAAAGCGAAGCACCGAAACGGTGGGACAAACGGACATTAACACTTATATAGTGTCAGAACTGAATAATCAGAATATAAATGTATAAGAATCGGAGCAAAATTGTAAGTAAATTTGTTGAAAAACTGCTTGATACAGGATAATTTTTATGGACATACTTACATTTTTAGGACTTGAATATAGAGTTGCTTTGCTTATAACATTATACTTTGTTGTCCCATGAATCAACATACTAAAAATCAGATCAATCGGATGATTAAATCACATAAAAATTTGTTGTTAAAAAAGTAAAAAAATCAACATGTTTAAAATAGACGTACGGACATTCTTGTTATGATTATAGAGTTGCTACGCTTTCTAAATCGTACCTAACAACTAAAGGAATCACCATGCACAGTCTGAAATCGATAGGACAATTCTAACATGCTTAAATTAACGAAAAAAGCTATCCGGACGTACGGACGGACCGACCCTAATTATAGAAAAGCTTCGCTTTTAAAAATTGTATCCTTAAATAATAAATAATCTCCATCTAAATATTATCATATAAATGGTTTGCGTGTTATGACCGCACTCAGTCTTGTTTCTTTCTACTTAACTTCAAGAGAAAATATATATACATACAGGGTGTTTTTTTAATGGAACAAAAATATTGCTTAATATAACCCATTGACAGAAATTAATAATTTATATCTTAATTTCTTCATAGGTTTGGGAAGTTTTGTATACGCAAAAAATTATTGTCGATTTTCAACAAATTATGCCTTAAAAACCGGTTTTCCCAAATTATATACATACACAATTCTGATTTTATTTTCTACTTAAATGCTCTTTGTTTCTTTCCTTTTAATTTAAAAAAAAAGATTATTTTCACAGAATCTAACTTCTTTAATTTCCTATTATAAAACAGATTTTATTTTGATACTGTTTTGTTTTGAAAAAGATTAATGTATTTTAAGCCAGGGAGTAAGGGAGGGGACAATGGATCGAATATTCAATTTTTAGGAGTCTCAGACTTTGGGTACTGGCTTTAAGGGAATGTACAAGAATTTAGCAGTTTCTGACTGACTTTGGGTACTAGCGCAACAAATGCCGCAACTCGTGTGTTAGTTTTGAGTATCAATAAACTTAATTTGTTATGATGTGGCTGGTTTTAAAAAAAATTTCTCTCCCGAAAATATAATTTCATAGATATAAACTTTATTGTGATATTTGTTTAATAACCATTCGAAGAACCCAAGTAAATTTTGGGTTATGGGGCTATGGGTTGAATGGGTTCCAGGGAGATTTTTATAGTTATTAATTACAGAATGATTATGTCAGTCTGTGGTGCTTGTAATATAATTTTCAAATGAATGTTTTTTTTCTTGGAACTCTTTTCTTATTTCATAGTTTTCTGTATTGTATTAACTCCCCCTTTATAATTTCCTTCATATTGTCTGGATTTTATAGTCTTTCAGCAATAACTCTTAAATTGAATTAATTGCCCATTGTCCCCTCCCTTACTTCCTGATTTTAAGCTTTTTTATTAATAAAAAAATAATTATTTTTAAAAAGTTTCTCTATGACTAACAATATCTCTCCGTAAGTCAGTCCTTAACAATGAAGAAGTGGAATTATTTCAGGTGCTATTTAGAATAGATTGCTAAATTTTTTTGGTGCAGATTCCTATAACTAATGAGTATCCCCAATTCAAATAACAGAATGTTTGTCTTTATATACCAAAGGAACCGATATGGTTTTCCTTAACAATTTAGCTACTATATATAGGTACAGGGAAGATATATTATTATTTTGCGGGAGGGTACCACCACCTTCCTGAGAGAAATATCCTCCAGACAATTTATGACAAACTAGCCCCCACCCCAAAAAAAAAATAACAAAACAATGTTGCACCCTCACGCACCCCCAAGTTCATTTTTTTTTTGGGGGGGGGGGTGATTTTTATATCATAGAGTCAAGGACATCCAAGATTTTTTTTTATTTAGGGGGGGGGGGTAAAATCTGAAAATTAAATTCTTTTCTTTACCACCCCCCCCCCTTGGACGTCCTTGCTCTTACATATTATTTACGATTAACAAGGATTAAAATCAAAATATTGCAAAGTCATTTTTTAAAGCAAAACTTTTCAAAAATTATGATTTTTACGCCTATACACCACTACGTTATGGGCAACTTAGTCTAAATATGAAAGAAAAGAAAGCTTTATATAACAATGAGCTTAGTAATGGTCCAGACACCCCCCCCCCCCCTGAACAATAATTCATAAGATCTTAAAGACTAGTGATTAATTAATTAATATTTAAAAGTTTTTATGTTTCTTTGTGTGATTGTGTACATAATAATGAGTTAAATACAAAATTACCACCCTGTAGATTGAAATTTTTAATTGAAAAGTATAAACACTGATAGTTCCTAAAGTTTTCACGTCAACAAGTTTTTAAAACTTTGGTTACCAGTAAAATTTATAGTCCAATATCCCCTCCATCCCTGAAGTAACCTATTAATAAAAATATAGAAAATAAAGAACAGCTAGGCTGTATACAAGTATTGTTCTTGTTGGTATCAGTAGATAATCTGATATTCACTTTGTTTATTGTTTAGGTGCATTACCAAGTCTTCATACAATACTACAAATTTTAGAATCAAGTTTTTACAATGTTGAAATTCTAGATCTTGTAAATATTTCAAGCTAATAATCTTACTAATATGAAGCTTACCTGCAAAGACAGACCACAACAGTTTTAGATGTATCTCAGACATATTTCGGACCACATAGACACACATACAGTCACTTAATTTAGGTTTTATTTGGACGTCCATTATGTTTTTCTTTATATATGTTTGTCCACAATATATAAAAGTCTTAGAATAATTTTATATCATGTTTTGTCATGCTGAATTTTTAAAAATGTACTTTGAATAAACGTAATGATTTCTAAATTTCGGCGCTCCTTGAACAACTTTTTAAACTATTTTTACATCCTTCAATAAAGCTTCTGTGAAGATAACTCTTATCTTAATATTATAAACAATAAAAATATATTTCTCATGACTATAACTAGTTTGACCTAAATAAAATATCATATTAAAAAATAAATATCTAGAAATTAGTGGAGTGGAGAAAAATTATTTCAGGTAGGGCTTCGAAAAAAACTTATATCCGCTGATTTTTATTTAATACCCGCAGAAAACTGTTTATTATTCGATGCGATAAATAACTAATATTAACCTGTGGGTTATGGGATTTTTTAGGTATTAAAACTAGTACTTTTAAATTATTTTAATTTGTTTTTACAATATTTGTTAAAAATAAGCAATTAGGGTTAAAATAAATCATTTGAGATGGGGGGGGGGGGGGGAATTACCTTCGTGAAAGAATGTGAGACGACAATCTTGGAGTTACAGTCAAAGACTGACCGACATGACCTAGTTCTATAAAGTAGCTGCGCTTTATAAAAAAAGAAGTTCACGGCCAACAGTAGTGTAGTAATGAGAGACCGACGACAATAACGTGTACTGTTACAAGAAAATTGTCAGTATAACTGACAGACAGACACAAACACTTATAGAGTAGCTTCACTTCTATATATTCTAAGAGCACAGCATAATTGCATAGTACATAGCTGTATAGAGATTGTCAAACAATAGAAAAGCCTGATTTTATCCATGCAAAATTTGCATTTTAAGTTTTGTATCTATATGTTTTTATGTATGTTTTGAATAAATTTTGTATATAGGAATAGATGTCTACAAGGGGGAGGGAACGGAGAAAAGAGGTGTTTAACCCACAACCCCCCCCCCCATCAAAAAAAAATTATATTACACCCCACCCCCCTCCCACCTTACAAACCCTTCATTTTACTATCCCCCTCAAAAAAATCTTGGACGTCCCAATTCATATGAAACGCAGAAAAAAAACAAGCCAACTTGTGGAGTCAAAAATATTCTTCATTATAGATGTGTCCGTCTTTCCGTAACGGAGGTCTCAGATAGAACATAAAGACATATCAAATTTGTCCTATCTATTTCGAACCTTGAATAAGGATTTCTTTGTATATTTATATCTTATCTGAAAAGTAACTCTAAATTATCCTTACCAGAAATCCGTGAAAAAGTATAATTGGTGACGTGTCTGTGCTTGCTGTCGGAAAGGTATTAAGTTCTAATCTGGACCACACTTCGTCACATTAGAGAAGTTAAAAATGGAATCCTACTGCTGCTAAGTCAGGCATGTGACACTTAAAGTCGTTAAAGTTCGTTCAATCAAAGTGTTCTTTGTCTGTTGGTTGTTAATTTTTCCAAAACACGGATTGTTCAAACAATGCTCCTTTTTAGTTATCCTTGGTTGCTGGACCTAATGTTACAGTGTCATCAACAGCAAAGTAACCAGTACGAGGTATAAAACAAGTAATAATCATTACCAGAAAATTTATGTGAACTTTGGTTTGTTGGAAAAACTAAAGCAAATTAAAGTTTTTAGTTACTTGAATTTTTGGTAGAGTCTTGTTTTTTAGACCTGGCCTTGGTGGGCCTAAATACTTGGTGTCTCTGAACTTTCTTAGCTACCCTGTACCCTATATAACTTAACCTAACCTGCTCTGAAGAAGAAAAAAATACAAAACCCTACCTTCTCTCTTTAATTTCAATTAATTTCAAAATAAGAAGCTTTCCTACTTACGGATATTGGCAACCTTGTTTTTCTTTGTAAACCGTAAATAAAAATTTAATTGCTTCATTTATAGATAATCAGTTAGCTGGTTGTATAGATAAATGCATTTAAAGAAATAATAAAAATATTTGACGCTCATTAAAAACGAGGACTATACACCTGCTTGTTTTTTTTGTGCAGCTTATCATTTTAATAAAAACTTCAATTGTTATAAAATGCACATTATTATTGTTTAAAATAAAATTGGTGGGAGGGAGTTTTTTTCGGAGTGTAAATAACCCCCTCCACCACCGACTAAGAGCATAAAACCTTTCCTAGAACAATATACAACTTCCCTGAAAGTAGTTACAGGATCGTTCCGGCCGTTTGCGAGATCTCTACATACATACATATGAGATCTTAACGGACAGCATCATACAAACATATAAAAACAGACAGACATCCTGTTTCTATTGCATATAGGAATAAAATATCTTTGTACAACAGAGGAGTGAAAATGATGGTGTATGGTTGTGTATTCACCCCCCTGGCAAAAATAAGTGGGTTTATACACCTCACAAAGACTCCATCGCTATAAACCCCCTTAATACAAATGCAGCTAAGGGGGTGTTAAGTAAACAAAAATATGCACACGTTCCAATTTACTAACCCAATTACTTCTTTTTCAATTTTTATGTCTTTTTGGATAAAGGCCAGGGCAAACAAAACTGGTATAAACATTAGAATTTTTCATTTCTTTATTCGGAGGAAATTGTCTATAATACCATATCATATATATTTTTCAGTAGAGCTCAGAACCGGTTTCCAAAAATCAACTTTCTGGAAATTTTTTAATCGATAGGACAATTCTCTGACATGCCTGAACCAACAATCAGAGCTATCCTTTACGTACGTACGGAAGGACTGACCTTAATTATAGAACAGCTTCGCATTTATGAAAAACAAGGATGACAACATCCATAAAAGCGAAGCACCTAAACGGTAGGACAAACGGACATTAACACTTGTATAGTATCTGAACTGAATAATCAGAATTTAAAAGTATAAGAGTCGAAGCAAAATTGTAAGTAAATATGTTGAAAAACTGCTTGAAGCAGGATAATATTTATGGACATACTTACATTTTTGGACTTGATTATAGAGTTGCTTATAATATTGTTCTTTGTTGTCCCAGGAATCCATATACCAAAAATCAGATCAAACGGATAATTAGAACACTTGAAAAATTTGTTGTTAAAAAAGTAGAAAAATCAACATGTTTAAAATGGACGTACGGACATTCTGGTAATGATTATAGAGTTGCTACGCTTTCTAAATCGTACCCAACTACTACAGGAATCATCATGCAAAGTTTGAAATCGATAGGACAATTCTAACATGCCTAAGTTAACGAATAAAAGCTATCTATCTCGGACGGACGGACGGACGGACGGACGGACGTACGGACCGACCCTAATTATAGAAAAGCTTCGCTTTTAAAAATTGACTACACTCTATTTGATAAACACTTGCGTGAATGAAAGGTGAATTACAGCCAGGGCTTAGAGTTAATAAATCAAACCATTAAATTGGTATTTATACAAAGTTGCACTTACATTCTACTTTAAATAGTAAGATGTTTTTTGGTCTGTAGCGAAGGATCTCGCTGACCATTGAACTGATACGGTTCTCCTTTACTGTGTAGCTTCTCATAGGAGGTGGGAAGGTTTATAGCTATTTTAAGGGAGGGTACCACCACCCAACAACCCTCCCCTAATTTTTTTTCTTTTTTCTTTTTGAAAATAAAATAAAAAATAGGAGAGGGATCGAATTCAAGCCATCATCACCTCAGGTACCCCTAGAGGCCTTTGGGGCGTAGCCGCTAGTATCAAATAAAGCAGTTTGGACTAATTTTTGAGACACACATTTTTTGATGTTATGTTTGATTAAGTAAAGGTTAGAAAAGTATACGGCCCTGCCAGGTTAGAAACAATCATAGGTTCAAGCACTAAATCAAGGGGCAAGGGGTGCATAAGGTGGGGGTTCTGTGGTAAAAAAATATTTTGAGTGAAAGCAAAAATAATTCATGCACCTTCCCCCTACCCCACTATAAGAAGGGTCTATTCTATACCCCTCGACACTGGCAAAAACCTGTGCACGCTAGTTTATAGAATGACTAACAGCTTCGCCCCTAGCCTCTAGGGGTTTTCCCTAAGAGGTGTGATCAAATCAATTTTTCGTAATTTAGATTTTTTTTAAAAAATCTAAAAAAAAAATTTCTTTGGGGGGTGGAAATTTTTTGAACACAGTAATAGTGTCTGACTGATTATGACGTAACAAAAAAAATAGCCAATGAGAGGCCACTATAAATTTTACCATTGGTCAATAACGGCCTCTCATTGGCTAATTTTTTTTGTTACGTCATATTCAGTCAGACACTATTACTGTGTTCAAATTTTTAGTCACCCCACTATTTTAATTTTAGTTTTAAAAAGAAAAAAAAATTTTGGTGGGGTATATTTTTAATTTTTTGGAGGGGTTGGGGGTGTCCCACCCCCCATGAAAATAGTTATAAACCTTCCCGGGACCTATGAGAAGCTATCCTGTAAAGGAGAACCCGATCGGTTCAGCGGCTAGCGAGATCCTTCGCTACAAACAAACAAACAGACAGACATCGTTCTACTACAAGTTAAAGATTTTAAAGTGGTGGTCAGAATTAAGGACAAACTTGTACAACTACTTACAGAGTTATGCATCATTATGGATACTATTAGCATATTGATACTAGTTGAGGTTAAGCTGAAGCGGGTAAAGGATTGTATTTATAGATCCCGCAAGGTTATTGATAAACGTTATTCTGACTTAAGAAAGTTTTTTTGTGTGTGCAAATTTTGCCTTTTTGTGTTGCACATTCTTTAGCAGACCAATAAGAGGCTATTTCTAAAGTTAATCAGAATTACAATATAACATTGCAATAACAACTTACTTGCCCTGAAAATTAAATCTGTGTTACTTTTAATGGAGATTGTTATGGTA
Organism: Acartia tonsa; assembly: GCF_053477335.1. Lineage (NCBI taxonomy): Eukaryota > Metazoa > Arthropoda > Copepoda > Calanoida > Acartiidae > Acartia > Acartia tonsa. The sequence continues at coordinate 33,408,309 of NC_137269.1, read as the reverse complement.
TTTAGCAGGGATCCAGGGATATGTCAATAGGTGTAAAGTTAAATTGTATTAAATCAAAGGTTATGTTAAGAATAAAAATTCCTATTTCTAAGACTTTTATGGGGTGGTGTTTGCAAAGGTGAAGGGAGGTTTGAGGCCAGGTACAGTTGATACTACCGACCATGACAATGTAACAGCCAAGGATAACTAAGGTGAGCAACTGGTAAAGTAACACCCAACAATCAACTAAACATTTGATTGTAAATACTTTGTCTAGAAGTACCTACTTTGCATGGTAATGAGTTGCATTTGTTTACGGGCCGAGACATTCATTACTTATCATGTCACGCACCAGACCTAGTAAAAGGGAACACTTTAACACTGCAAGCTCTATCAACTTTACTTTACCAACCTATAATAAGCATCTAAAATATATTTTTTACTTAAAGTTTGCTTGTGGTCCAGAAGTAATATGATTAAAACAGTACGACCTTATTGTATTGATTGCCTATTCCTTCCATTCTTCTTAGATATTTGATCAGAATAAAAATGGGCGGAGTTACTTAAAAAGGATAAGATCTACAGAGATTTAAAGAGATGGGAAATGGCCAAAAAAAAATTACTCTGGAATTATGATAAACAAAATTATCACATATGTTGGTCAGAAATTATTGGTGGAAAAAAATGGACACTGTAACCTTATACAACCCAATCAAGATTTACTATAACCTCCCAAGTATTTAAACTTACAAATGGCAGAATGAATTGATATTCTATGGGGAGTTGGGGAGTATCATTTACAGTTCATTGGCCCATCCCCCCATGATAATATATGATTATGCAGTCCAAAAGAAAATTATCTACACTTTTAAGTAACGCAGCTATTCTATAATTCACTTCGTCTCTCCATCCATAATGCTATGGGGGAAATATGATTTTCTCAGGTGATATTTAAGATATTGCTGATTTCTTTTGTGAAGATACGCCATACCCAACAGCATTTAATATTTTAATTACTTGGTCCTTCGGTCTGTTGGTAATACTACAAAAAAATATGTATAATGTAGATGTTTCTTGTCCGTTTGTCTGTCCATAATTATTATGTTTTGCTACTTATGGATGTTGCAATCCTTGTTAAGAATATTAACTATGCCGTTAAAATTCAACAGTTGTTAAGTAGCAATATAGTAGCAATACATCTAATACAATCTAATATGTCAGCTAATCTTCGAGAAATTTTTAAGATCTTTCTGGCCCGGGCACAAAAAAAACACACATACTAAACTAAATTCCTTATCAATTTAAATATATTTCACGTTAACCTTTATGCCCAACCCCTTAATTTTGCCAGGGGGTGGGGGGATTTACCTCCATTTACCTCCTACACCCACTTTCTTACATCTTTGTATAAAATTCTCTCTGACATACAAGCAGACCTATAAAAGACAAGTTTTAGACATAGATTTATTACCCTAGATGTTTGTTTAGACACAATAAATGGAGTTACTAACAGACAAAGGAGTGGGGACAAAACACCTAATTTAAAAATGCCTAACTAAAAATGCCTAACTAAAAACACCTAAGTTTAAAAATACCTAATGTTAAAAACACCTACGTTAAAAACACCTAATTTATAAATGCCTAATTTATAAATGCCTAATTTAAAAACGCCTAACTAAAAATGCCTAACTAAAAATACCTAATTTTAAAAATGTCTAATTTTAAAAACGCCTAATTTAAAAAGTCCTAATTCTAAACTATCTAAACGCCTAATTTAACAATGCCTAATTCTAAAATATCTATTTTTTTCACTAAAATACTTAAAATTTTGATAACATTAATCCAATTGGCTGATTGTTCTTGCTAAAGGATCTCACTAGTCGATGAAGCAATATGGTTCATCTTTACAATGAAGCAATGAAGCTTCCCTTAGGTCATGGGTAGGTTTTTAACGCTTTTGGGGAGGTTACCAACACCTTCCAATGAGAAATTGCACTTTGAAAAAATCCCCCCCACTTCCCCCGTTTTTGTTATATTTCTTCAATCTTTCTTTATAAAACTAGAACTAAAATGGGGGATGGTCAACTATCACCCCCCAAGAAAGCGACGCTACAGCTACTTAGCTTAGGGAAGAAACCAATAAAAATTAAAATTCATTTTCTTTGTCCTTCAACCTTTGATTTTACTAATTAATTTATTTCTCACATGATGTGCCACAAAGTAATCATAAAATTTTTTTTTAAAGCAAAGCTTTTCTGTAATTAGGTTCGGTCCGTCCGTACGTCCGTCCGAGATAGAAAGATTTTTTTTTAAATTTAGGCATGTTAGAATTGTCCTATTGATTTCAAACTTTGCATGATGATTCCTGTAGTAGTTAGGTACGATTTAGAAAGTGTAGCAACTCTATGATCATTACCATAATGTCCGAACGTCCATTTTAAGCATGTTGATTTTTCTACTTTTTTAACAACAAAGTTTTATAAGATTTAATTATCTGTTTGATCTGATTTTTGGTATACTGATTCCTGGGACAACAAAGAACAATATTATAAGTGAAGAAACTCTACAATCAAGTCCTAAAAATGTAAGTATGTCCATAAACATTATTCTTTATCCATCAGTTGTTCAACAAATTTACTTACAATTTTGCTTCGACTCTTATACTTTTATTTTATGATTATTCAGTTCAGACACTATACAAGTGTTAATGTCCGTTTGTCCTACAGTTTCAGTGCTTTGCATTTATGGATGTTATCATCCTTGTTTTATAATCACTCTTTATTCCTTTTAGTTGACATAAACATTGAAAGAGATGTAGTTAAGTTATATCTAATAGTACATTTAGTAAATATTTAAAACATAAAATAAAATGTAATTATTGTCATTTTTTTTGTCTATGACAATAAATGATATTTTCATATGTAAAGAAACTTTTACATTATTAGCAGCCTAATGATTAATTAATGATAAAAAAGGGACACTTATTAAGTAGCTAATAATTTTTTTAAAATGTATAACTTTAAAAGATCATAGGTCTTGGTGAGGTTTATAACTATTTTTGGAGGAATTAACACCACCTTCCTAAGAGAATGTTCTACTTAATTTTTCTTTTTCAAACTATATTTTCTAATTTTTGGAGGGGGTCGTAACCCTCCTCCCCCCCCCCAAGACTAATTGAATTCCCCTACGCACTGCAATCGCCCCTAGAGGCCTATAGGGGGCGTAGCATCCTATTTAATATATTCAACAACAGTTTTAAGATATGCTTAAAATTAGGTTTTTTTAAATTAGGTATTTTAAAATTAGGTATTTTTAAACTTAGGTATTTATAGTTAGGTGTTTATAAAATTAGGCATTTTTAAAATTAGGTGTTTTGTCACATTAGGCATTTTTAAAATTAGGTATTTTTAAATTAGACATTTTTAAATTAGGTATTTATAAATTAGGTGTTTTGTCACATTAGACATTTATAAAATTAGGCATTTTTAAATTAGGTATTTTTAAATTAGGTGTTTTGTCCCCACTCCCAGACAAAGGTTTTTGTTTATATTTCCATATTTGATTCAATCCCAAATGAATCTTTTGAACGAGAAAATCTCAAAATTTTCATGCAAAAGCTTTGTTTTAATGTGATTGTTTTGGGCTAAAATTTGTACACTTTCTAACTAATAATGTGACCGGAATTTTCGTACAATTGGTCTACTTTAGGGATTGTTCATCTAGACTTTCTATATTTATTTTTTTGCACCAAATAAATTGCAAGGTCTACAGAAAAGGACAAGACAGACCATTAAAATAATAATAATAAAAGGATTTGTTGCTCAATTAGGTCGTACAAATGTATAATAAATATTTTAAAATAATGTCATACAAATATAGAAGCTGCTTTGTTAGGAAATCTGTCAAATAAATTAATGATAACGGCAAACTGAACATATATATGTATAGCTTTGTACGGACGGACTGACAGACAGACAAATGTAAATAGAGAGTAGCTTCGCTGCTAAATAGTAATGATTAAAAGATGAAATTAAATATCCATATGTAGTGGCTTTCTTAAATACAAAACGAAAGGAACACGCCAATTTATCCTCCTTAACCCACACTATTCTGTAATTCGTGGGCTAAGCAGGACTGTAGTAGAATCACCCCAACCATGAATTGAATACTTATGGGTACTTGCAAAAAACCTAGGTTATTGATATTTTTGTTCAACTTTTCAACATAATTTACATATCATCAGTGTAAAGCGTCTGTTCGCCCTATAGTCAACTAACCTTTTCATTGCACGACCTTTTTCTCAGAAGTTCTAACTGTGCATGGTAATGAGTTGTGCCTGTTTTGAGCAAAGGCACTCACACCACTCTAATTATTCATGTCACGCATCTGACATAGCAGCAGTAGTAATTACTTTTACCTTTTTACTTCATTATTACACAATGTTAAGCCAAGATTCGAACATATCACCTTTCCGACGACGAGAGGGTGCGCTACGTGTTGAGCCCATTTCGCGGGGTTTGTAAGAGGAGCTACTCTATAATTCTTTGTTTAAAACACTCTCTTTTATGAATGTATTTATCCTTGTTCTATATTGAATCTTTTTTATTGAATGAATGAATATAAAGACCGCTATATAATTGTAACATTATACTTATGTATTGTATATTAATAGAATGGCTATAGTATGTCTAAAGAACAGCCTATGATTTAGCATAGTAGCAAGTTAAAGTTGATTTTATGACTTGATTTTTATAAAGTTGCAGACGTTTGGACGTTAGACAACTGGATGACAGTTGGATGACGAGACTGACAGACATAGAAACAGTTGTGCGGGCGCAATGACATACAGATAGACATGTTCCAAAAGTAGACAGTCTTAAGGAGATATTAGACAAATATATGGATCTAAAAAGAATGGACAGACATATAGGCAGAATGACGTCATACTATACAAATGACCATTGATAGGCCAATACACAGACTAAATTACCAATGACAGGCCAGTATACATTTTAATTGACCAATGGTAGGCCAGTATGACAGACACTATAAAAAGCTTCAAAGAACGGAATGAAAAGGAAATAATCTAACAGACATCTAGTTTTTTTTTCAGAACAAATAATTGATTACGTACCTATATATTTCAACCATCCATGTGTATTTCATCACTCTATGTAAATAATTATATTATACTAATACAATTTAATTGGCTGTATAAAGAAAAGAATGTGCTTATTTAAATTGGTGTCTGCTAATAGAAAACAAGGATGATAAAATCAATAAATAGCGAGAGGGCTAATATTAAGCCCTTGATATGTGTATATTTAGAGAAGAGCCAAATAAAGTGATTTATAGAATTAGATGGACAAAGTAAGTTATAGAAGAAAATCTGAATGTTCACAAGAAATTGGAGACTAGAATCACATTTACGCAGGTTATAAAAATTTATAATCATTTATGGCCGACAGGCAAATTTGATTTTTTGCTGCATGTTCATGTAAAACAGGAATAGACACAGACCTCTATCTTGACTATCAGCAAGTTAAATCATATTTTCCCCCTAAACTTCCCTAACCAACGGACACGTGGACATTTGAAATTTGAGTAGCTCCGCAAAGGGCGTTTTTTAATGGTTTAATTTTCTATCTCCTTCCTCCCCCCATTCGAGAAAAGTCCCCTAGATGCTAGGGTCAAAGCCACTATTTAATTTTTTAAAACAGGTAGGATGTGCGCTTATCTGTCTGTCTGTCCGCTAGACAGATTTTGGTCTACTTTAAAAAAAAGCTTAAGTCGTGTTATGGGGAGGTTTTAACAATTAAAGGGGAAGAAAGGGAAGTTATCAAAATGCTACAGAAAGAAAGATTGCCCTACCCCCTAACCACAAAAAAAAATAAAATATTATCTAATCCCTATATAAACAGTAACAACGTGTCTATTTGTCTGTCTCTATGTAGCAAATGATGTCGCTAATAGCTGCGCCGATATGGTTCTTTTTTTCATTGTAGAGGATGCTCTTACCCTCCCAAGAGAAATCGTTCTATAATAAAATACTTTCTTTTGATGGTAGACTACCCCTCTCCATCCCCTAGGGGCGTATTTTTTTTCAATATAAAAAAAACTTCCCACTCTTATGTAGGCTAGTGGCGTACTCAATAATTTTGATGAATATTGAAGTAATAAATTAAAAAATCAAAGTATCCCTTTAACTTTTTGCGCTTTGGGTGTCTAGAAATAAAGATAGCAAGAAAATAAAGATAAAAATCCAAATTATAACGTCCAATTTTAGCAAAGGGGTTAAAGCTGTTAAACAAGAAAAATAGTCCAGTTTCAAATAATTTTAAAAAAAACTTCAAATTCTTAAAGATAATTAGAAAGGGTTTCTTTTAATATTTCTTAATTTTAGGGTACATCCCCCTCCCCCACTATAAGGAAAATAATCTAAAACAGGTCCTGGTAATTTTGGTTGTTAAAAAGTTTCTACACGTGTAAAAAATGCATTGTAAAAGCGAAACTTTTTTATAATTAGGATCTGTACGACCATAGGTACGTATAACGGTTAGTCCTTTTAGTTACTTTAGATATGTTAGAATTGTCCCATCGATTTTAAACTTTGAATGACGATTTTTGTAGCAGGTAACAGTTGTCGTTATCTTTTAAAAGACGAAGGTGTAAATTTAGATGTGTCCTTGTTATTATCTTAACCTATACCTTTTTCCCTGTAGAACTAGATTTTATATAACTATGCATATCAATATGTAGCCTTTCACAAAAAAAATTTTAAATTCTAGTCACTGAATCTTACATGATTCATTATTTTTAATTTATTTCTTCATAATGCAGGGTTTTCTGTGCTCTACTAGGCACTTTGAGGAAAACCGCCCTCCATCCTTCCTTCTCATTTTCGAACCCTATTATTTCTAATGAAGTCAAAATTGCAAGATGTTTTTTTTAAAGTTTATAAATAGATTAGCCTCGCTACTAATCAAATCTTGTTAATTATTTGTTCGAGCTCTTGATCTGCGTGGCTCTATAATGGTATCTTTGTCAGCAATTAATATAGAATACGTGGATATTTTGACAAATGAAAAATTGTCGTCAATTTAGGTTGCAATTATGAACCTCTTTTATTTGTCAGTACGTTCATCTAGTAGGAGGAGGGGATATTGTAAATGGGGTTGATAGGGGGTATCGTTATTAGGCAGCTGGAAGTTTTACTTTATTAGTGTACATGTAATTCTGATGCAACATCCAAGTAACTATATGTATATATAAATAGATTCTGTTAACATGAACCATAATTTCTAAACGACAGCGGAGTGCCCAAAGTAAGGTTTCGAAAGGGAGGAGATTATAATAACCTTTCTCGTATATATTCGAATCCGGTGGATAGGAACCGGTTCTCATCCATACGAAAAAAACTATGTCTAGCATCGTATTATATCCAGTTTTCTACGAATATAGAAATGTACAATCATAAGATTAAAACCAGTTTTTTTAGCCGGTGCCTCCGGCACCTCGGGGCTAAAAAAACTAGTTTTAATCTTATAATTGTACATTCTATATCCGCAGAAAGCCGTTTATAATACGATACGAGAAATAACTATTATATATGCATTTTTTGAGACTGGGCTATTCAACAGTTATTTTTTATCAGACGATTATAAAATTAAATTTTGTCAGCTGATTTCATTCTAAAAGCGTTGCTTCTTAATAATTAACTTTTCTTTATTTCCTGTCTTATTTGTTAAGCTTCGCTTTTATGAATGTTGTAAATTTGTTAACTTGTAATTTTTATATTTGTGTAAAACATTAATGGCTATTTAAAGATACTAAAAATTGCAATTTTGCCCATTAAAGCAAAATAGTTAATGTTAATAAACGAATAAAGATTGGCTAAAAATGTTTTTACAATACTAATTATGTCTATAAGTAGCGAAGATATAAAGTAATAAAAAGTTAACAAAAACTGTTATAGGTAATAAAAATAAAATAAAAATAGTTTTTTTTGAAGTACTTGAATTTTACGAATAAATATTGAAAACAAGGATTACAACATCCATAAAAGCAAAGCTCTTGCAGAGTGTCAGAACGGAAAAATCAGAATATAAATGTATAAAATTCGAAACTAAATTGTAAGTAAATTTGTTGAAAAACTGAAGACATACAGGATACTGTTTAAGAACATAATTATATTTTTCGGACTTGATTATAGAGATGCTTCGCTTATAACATTCTACTTTGTTGTCATAGGAATTATATTCCACAAATCATTTCAATTGCATTATTACATCACACAAAAAATTTTTGCTAAAAAAGTTTTTTTTTATATTTCTGGAGGGGGGGATGAGAGGTAGAAACAGTTAATAACTGCGCATTAACTAAAAAACAAAATATACTTAACGAGGGAGGGGACATTTACTAATAACGTTATCTTATTGTTGGTTTAAAAATTTTGGGATCTTTTATCGAGTGTCTAAACGTTTCAACCACTAATTTATACCTAAAGAAGGGGTAAATGGATGTATCATCATGTATATAAATTTATCGGCCATTGTCGTATACCTTTAGGTCACTAAATATACTAACGCCCCTGGTTAAATGGAAGCTCTACAAAGTGTTCGAAAAAAAGCCGTGTGACGTTAATAGATCCATCTTTTTTTTCCACTTCTCCTTTCATCCCTTATTTTATCGGACACTATGTAAAGCTTCGGTTAAAAGGTCAAACTAAAAACTGCGTCGTCTGATGAACGTCTGTTAAAAATCAGGTCTGTTTAAAACAAATCATTCAGGAATTTACGAGAAAAAAACAAGGACGCGACATCCATAAGTAACAAAGCACAAAAAAAGTATTTTTATATTTTTAATATTTATATTTTGTCGTATTCTACAAAAGAAATTAAGCAGTCTTTCTTGAATAGTAGCCGAGAAAAGCACAATTCTCCCATATCAGTAACTGACTGACAAACGAACAGGCAAAGTAAATTATAGAGTAGCTAAAATAATGGATGACAAGATCCATAGATCCAAAAAACAAAATAAACTAATAGTTGAGAAGGATTGGGTAATATATAAGATCTCGAAAACTTCAACCAATGTAATTCCACAATTGTCTGGACAAATTTTTAATTTTAGTCTTGGGTATGTTTGAGGGTATTTTCGGGGTTTGAATTGTCAGTGACTCAGCGTCACAACGTATAGTCAGCTATAGAAAAGCTACGCAATTATAAACAGGATAAAATTAACTTGTATTTTACCCTTTTTTCATTTAGGCAACAGGCTTTTTAGGACGCCTGGTTTCTTTATATTATTGCTTCATTAGTATAACAGTATTTTTAAACCTTAATTTCAACTGTAATTTATATTAGACAACCTTAAGAACTATGTCTAAGGTTACAAGACACTTGTTTTTGCAACTAGAGTGTTTGCTAACAGGGAACAAAGGGAATTAATTAGAAAAAATATTCATGTTTTTTTGCTTTGTGTTTTTTTTAGGGGGGGAGAGGGAAACGCTATTATCATTTCATGTTTATTTTGCTTGTTGGCTATACCTATTCCTAATAAAATTATTATATCTATAACTAGCGGCTACGCCCCTAGAGGCCTCTAGTGGCACTTTAAATGTTTTTGTTTGTTAAAGTTAATTTTTTATGTACGATACCACCTTATTTGACGTTGACGATTTTTTTGTCATTTCTCTTTGGAGGGTGGTGGTACCCTCCCCCAAAATAGTTATAAACCTTCCCGGGACTTATGAGAAGCTACCCTGTTAAGGAGAACCCGATCGGTTCAGCGGTTAGCGAGATCCTTCGGTACAGACACACACACAGACATTCTGTTACTTTAGTATAAGGATACAAAGTAGAATGAAGTCTCTCCGACACAACCCAATCTTTCCAGATTTTGTATAATTTTTTGAGGAACACGACTCCAGTGACGTCATATTTTTCTTTCCCGAAAAAGGGAAGGGGGGAAGAAAAAAAGAGATGGGAGAACAGTGGGGTTTTCACCATCTCTTTTGAAGAGATTTTCTTCCCCCCTTCCCTTTTTCGGGAAAGAAAAGTATGACGTCACTGGAGTCGTGTTCCTCAAAAAATTGTACAAAATCTGGAAAGATTGGGTTGTGTCGTCTGTCCGTCCGTCCGTCTGAAGCTTAAGATCTCGGTAACCACTGAACCGATTGGATTCTACTCTTCAGGGTATATACCAATTGGTCCTGTGGTGGTTTTAAGCTATTTTCTTCCAACCACCCCATAAATGTAAATTTCCCCCCCCCCAAAAAAAAATTCATATTTTTTCTAATTTTGATGTTTTTATATATTTTAAAAACAATTTTTTTTATATTTTATCAATTATTTTTCTTCTTTTTAATGGCAAAGAAATTTTTGAAAACATTAAAAAATGAAAAAATTCGAATGTTTTAAATAACATGAAATATAAATCATTATAAATAAATATAAAATGTTATAAAGAGTTATAAAATGTTATAAAGAGTCATAAAATGTTATAAAACGTTATAAAATACAGAAAATATATAAAAAAAAATGTAAAAAAAATTAAACTTCTCCTCTGAACCTTCAGGAAAAAAGCCCCCAGAGACTAGGGGCGAGGCCGCTAGTTTATATAATAATGTAGAACGTTGTCTCCCCGTACGTCTGCCTGAAGCTTAAGATCATACTCATCACTCAACTGTTCTTGTTCTTTTGGACATGATGTGATGGTTATAGGGATCCAACCCTGTCTGTCTGTCCTTTGTCAATAAGTGTCCCTAGGCTTCATGAGGCCTAGTCGCTAGTAATTTATATAAGACTTATATTACATATGTATATCAATTTATATGAATCAGATAAACTTTTTTGTCATGATATATAATTGAAATCAATAATATGATCTTATGTAGATCCTTTGTTGCAGGAGGTAAGGGAAGGTTTATAACTATTTATGTGGTACAACCAACCGCCAAGAAAATCATTCTTATACAAAATTAACTCTACGGAAATAATATTCACTCTAGTGCCCCTAGAGGCCTCTAGGGACGAAGCTGCTAGTCTTTGCCTAATATATGACATTATGTGATCTTGATTTTTTTGGCAGTCTTTTCTTTTTGCCAACTTTCAGCAAAAAAGAGTACAATTAGTGCTTTGTAAGGGTTTATGGTTATGCATTTTTACAAGCAAAGTTTTTTTTACAATTAAGGTTGGTCCGTACGTAAAAAACGGTTAGCTCTGGTCGTTAATTTGGGCATGGTTGCATTGTTATATCAAATTTGCTTGATGATTTCTGGATTGTTATTTCAGTATCCTAATAACTTACTTTGGGGAATGGGATTACGCTTAGTTTTGACAAAAATAAAAAATAAGGGAGGGGGGGGGGGTAGTTTTTTAACCCCCCGCTTAGTTTTGACAAAAATCAAAAATAAGGGGGGGGTAGTTTTTAACCCCCCCCTTCTTAATTTTGAAGAACATCAAAAATAAGGGGGGGGGTAGTTTTTTCACTGTACAACACGCCAGAAAATTGAGTGAGGTAAATCTAGTAAATCCAGTATACCAGAGGGGAAACCTTATTACAGGGATATTCATGTTTTGGGGCATAATTTCCTTATTTATTGACTGATTTTAGTAATTGATGTATCCCTGAACAGAAAATAAGGAGGAGGGGGGCCAGTAAAAGGTTTTAATTTTGTGCGCTGGTGAGTCTGTATAAGTTTGAATTTGAGGAACTCATTTACTTTAACGTTTCCACCAATCATGTTGTGTGTTTAAAAAGTTTAAATATAGATAGTGTAACGATCATTGTGACTTTTTTATGTGCGCGCTGTTGATGAGAGATGTTTATTGTCGAGTGGGTACTCAAATTTTCAAAATTTCAAGAAACTTTTAGGTTAGGTAAGGTTAGGTTACAGGCTAGGGAGCTGAGCGCTGCGGCCACAGATGTTCATTGTGGGGGGTACCCTAATTTTCACAATTTTAAAAAACTATTTTAGGTTAGGTTATAGGCTAGGTAGCTGAGTGCTGCTACCACAGATGTTCATTTCAGGGAACTTCTCAATTTTGAAAATATTTTATTTCCTAAATAGGATAATTGATATATTCATTTAAATTTAATACTGTTGGTATCATGGATGGGCTTCCTGTCCATAGCTTTGGTAAACATCTCAGCGCAAATGTTAGAAAACTCTATGGTTTTAAATGTGAAACTTTAATATTTAAATGTTTTCTGTGTGTACTCTCTGAAATCCTGCGCTCTTTTGTGCGGCCACTCTAATTTTCCCCCCCATACCCTGATATAGTGAAGTGAGTCAAAAGAGAGTTTTCATTGTTGAGATTCTTTACTACAGACAAAAAAGCTTACTTTATATAATAGGATGTTTGGTATTTTCCTCTTAGCAAGTGATTTTGTAATTTTGATAATTTGATTACCTCCCTCCCCCGACTACAAAATAATATTTCCTGTAAAATGTTATTATGTTAGACAGGAAGGAAGGGGTTGGAGGGAGGGTAAGTGTAGGGAGACATAAGCCTTGGCCCTCAATAGTCTAGCATGGCAACTGATACAACAGAAACACAGTTCTGGACCACAAGCTTTGCGCGACTAAAGATATTCTGTCAACTCAGCCTTTTTATATTCACTTGAAAAAAAAATCTGCTTTGCTATTGGCTATTGGGAGGAAAGAAGATTATGGTATTGGCTAAAAAAATGCAACCAATGAAAACACTCTTTTGACTCACTTCACTATGTCAGGGTATGGGGGGGGAAAATTGGAGTGGCCGCATGAAAGAGCGCGGGATTTCAGAGAGTACACACAGAAAACATTTAAATATTAAAGTTTCACATTAAAAACCGTAGAGTTTTCTAATATTTGCGCCAAGATGTTTACCAAAACTATGGCCGGGAAACCCATCCACTATACCAACAGTATTAAATTTAAATTAATATCTCAATTATCCTATTTAGGAAATAAAAATATTTTCAAAATTGAGAAGTTCCCCCTGAAAACGAACATCTGTGGCTTCAGCGCTTGGCTCCCTAGCCTATAACCTAACCTAACCTAATCTAAAATAGTTTTTTGAAATTTTGAAAATTAGAGTACCCCCCACAATGAACATCTGTGGCCGCAGCGCTCAGCTCCCTAGTCTATAACCTAACCTAACCTAACCTAAAATAGTTTTTTGAAATTTTGAAAATTAGAGTACCCACGACAACGAACATATGTGGCTGCAGTGCTCAGCTCCCTAGCCTATAAATTAACCTTACCTAACCTAAAAGTTTTTTGAAATTTTTTTGCAGGGCAACTCTGCCTTGCCTATAATGTCTGGAAAACAGCAAGGAGGAAAAGTTCAGAGCAAGGCAAAGACTTAGATTGAATTCAATCTCTGCCTTGCCTATAATGTCTGGAAAACAGCAAGGAGGAAAAGTGCAGGGCAAGGCAAAGACTTAGATTGAATTCAAACTCTGTAGGGGGGGGGGGGGTTACCAAAATTTTTAAGATTGATCAAAATTTTCCTAAGAGGATAACGCCAGATTTTTTCTTTCATTTGCCTTAGGCCTGTTTCTATTGTTTGTCACTTTTAGAAAAATCTAGCCTTTGTTGTATTCTAGCGTTTGTCATATCTAGCTTATGTTGTGTCTAGTGTTTTTCTGCTTAGCAATTGTTCATCTACTGTTTGATGTATCTAGGGTTTGTCATAATACCTCAAAAATATATTGATCATTAAATTTGGACAATAAATAACAAGTCTATGGTGAAAAGTAAAGAAATTGTCCCCTTCCTTCCCTTTTTTCCCCCTTTCCCCTATCCCCCTTCCCTATATAAAGGCTTCTAATGTGTTCCCCTAAAGGTAACCTTTCCAAAAATACATTAATCACTAAATTTGGACAATAAATAACAAGTCTATGGTGAAAAGTAAAGAAATAGTCCCCTTCCCTCCCTTTTTCCTCTTTCCCCCATTCCCCCTTCCCTATAAATAGACTTCTAATGTATTCCCCTAAAGATTACCTTTCCAAAAACACATCAATCACTAAATTTGGACAATAAATAACAAGTTTATGGTGAAAAGTAAAGAAATTGTCCCCTTCCTTCCCTTTTTCCCCCTTTCCCCCTCAGTCCCCATGAAAACACTTCTGATATATTCTCCTTAAGACTACCTGTTCAGGGATACATCAATTACTAAAACCAGTCAATAAATAAGGAAATTATGCCCCAAAACATGAATATCCCTGTAATAAGGTTTCCCCTCTGGTATACTGGATTTACTTGATTTACCTCACTCAACTTTCTGGCGTGTTGTACAGTGAAAAAACTACCCCCCCCCCCTTATTTTGGTTATCTTCAAAATTAAGGGGGGGGTTCAAACGGGTGTAATTTTCTTATTTTTGACACTAGAATTTTTTTGCATGTCTTTATCTTTATGTAAATTTTATATTAGAAATTTCAAAATATAGATTTCAGCGACCGCAGCAGTACTTGGCAGTTGCCAGCCGCTGCATTCGGCGGTCGGCCCGAAAACGGCGGCGGATCTTTATGAAATTTTAATACGTTATGTAGACATGTAAGAAAAGCTCAAGTTTAAAATTGTAAGTCTTTAAGTCAAAAATTGCGGCCACAGTAGGCTTTTAAAGATTTCTGTAGACCTGGAGGATCAGGACCTGCAGGATCATACCTGGAACCTAAAATTGACTTGAACACCTGTATTTAATATGAGGGTGTACTACTAGAGGATATTTTAGTATTTTGGTAAGATAAAATGCTTTGTCCAAGTCAAAAAAAATATTTTTGCTCTTTACCTGGATGACCCTGCCAGGTTTGCTGGCATCCTGTGCCCGCCAGGATGAAGATATTCAAAAAATTCCAACTCTCAGTTATGTGTCATACTCATACTCAAAACGTCACGCAGTTTGGGCTCTTTATCTTTCAAACACAGAAAATTAATTAATAACTCACAAAAAACTTTTTAGATAGACGGACTGACGTGCAGTCAGGCCATAGTTATTTATTTGCCCCACTACTAAGAAATATATAAAATGTAACCATTAATTTTAAATAAAGGATATATCATCATCAACTATCTAAATTCCTATTTTTATTGTCAAGGGTGTGTAAAGTGTCTCGGAAATTTATTACATCAGATCTTTAAAAATTAAAAAAAAAGCTGCTATCAACTTTTAAGACTATCTATCAAAGTATCCTAGACATTAATTTTTGGATAATATTCTTTAAAAACAAGGATGATAACATCCATAAAAGCGAAGCACTGAAACGGTAGGACAAACGGACATTAACACTTGTATAGTATCTGAACTGAAAAATCGGAACATAAATGTATAAATGTCGAATCAAAATTGTAGGTAAAGAAGGTGTATCAACTTTTTTGCTTTTTATTTAAGATAGCTAGCCGGTTCTTTCAGTAAGTAGTAGATGTAAAATTTTTCATAGAATTCAGATATGCAATCGTTTTTTTTTGTAGACCTCTTATTTTTTAAGTAATTTAAATTTTTTAAAAAAATAATTAAGTCGGTTTTAAGGTACTAAAACGCAACAAAATAAAAGAAGAAAATGGCCAGTAAGAACAAAAATAGTAAGATCTTTAATTTGACACCTTACTTTTAAAATTCTGTTGAGTAATTATTGAAAAAATCTATTTTTTTAACCTCGGTTTAATAAAAACTTTAGACCTAAATATTTTCTCAAACAGACATAAAAAACATGGGTTCATATATACCTTTAGAATCAGAAAAATATTACGAATCTATTCTAAGCAAAATTGAAAAAGTTTTATAAAACTATAATAAAAAAATAAGTTTATTTTAAGAATCATAATTTTCGGCTTTAAAGGGTTAGCTTGAACCAAACCTGAACCAAACCTAAACAAAAGACAATGCAATGTAGCAGATATTTTTTAAACACAAGAAACAATAATGTATTTTTAACTGCATTGTTTTGAAGTTTATAAACAGACTGATGCATATTTGTTCATAATTTTTCATTCTTTACATGTTCTTTAATATCACTATATTTATTGTAGTATCTATTGTATATATTGTATGAACGTTCTCCTTTTTTTCTGGCAATTCTATAGGTTAATTTTATAGTTTTAGCTTCCCGATTCGTCAATTTTTGCGATTTGTGATTGGCTAGTTTAGTAGTTACAATTCTTAAAATAAACTTTTTATTTTTTCTATTTTTTATTACAATTTTTTTAAACTTTTTTAATATTGCTTAGAATGGATTCATATTATTTTTCTCATTCTAATGGTATATATGAACCCATATTTTTTATGTCTGTATGAGAAAATATTTAGGTTTAATGATTTGATTAAACCGAGGTTAAAAAAATAGATTTTTTCAACAATTACTCAACAGAATTTTAAAAGTAAGGTGTCAAATTAAAGATCTTACTATTTTTGTTCATACTGGATATTTTCTTCTTTTATTTTGTTGCGTTTTAGTACCTTAAAACCGACTTAAATTATTTTTTTTTAAAACTTAAATTACTTAAAAAATAAGAGGTCTACAAAAAAACCGATTGCGTATCTGAATTCTATGAAAAATTTTACATCTACTACTTACTGAAAGAACCGGCTAGCTATCTTAAATAAAAAGCAAAAAAGTTGATACAACTTCTTTGTTGAAAAACTGCTTAAAAACAGGATAATGTTTATGGACATACTTACATTTTTGGACTTGATTATAGAGTTGCTTCGCTTATAATATTGTTCTTTGTTGTCCCAGGAATCAATATACCAAAAATCAGATTAAACGGATAATTAAAACACTTGAAAATTTGTTGTTATAAAAGTAGAAAAATTAACATGTTTAAAATGGACGTACGGACATTCTGGTAATGATTATAGAGTTGCTACGCTTTCTAAATCGTACCCAACTACTACAGGAATCATCATGCAAAGTTTGAAATCGATAGGACAATTCTAACATGCCTAAATTAACGAATAAAAGCTATCTATCTCGGACGGCCTCGCTTTTAAAAATTTTAATGTTTTACAATACTTTCCAGTATGGCTTCAAAATTAATTAATATCTGCTAGATTAGAACCGGTTTTAAGCTTTACTGAAAAGGCATATATCGTATCATATTTAAGACAATTTTCTATGAAATGTAAAATATAATTATACCAGTTTTTTTTAGCCCCAGGCTAATTAATCTTATATTTTTACTTTTTTTTGTCCACGAAAAACTGTCTATAATACGATGCGATAAATTACTGTTCCTCTTTCATGAAAATATTATTATTGCTGCGCTTCTTATGGACATAATTGGATATATAATGAGTAAAACTAGAAATCTATTATATTCCGAAGCTCTATTGTGACATTTGACATATTACAAGAGAAAATTGAAAATTAGTGCTATCCTAAACACTGCCAGTCGAGAACTACCCCCACCCCCCCCCCCCCTCCCTTAACCACTTATTTTGAAAATAAATTGAAAATAAGAAGAGAGTATATCCCTAACCCTTTAAGGCTTTCCATTACCCAATTTAACCTAACCCGACCAAAAATAACTAACCAACAAATAACCCCCCCCCCCTTAATTTTAATTAATATAAAAACTAGGGAGAGGGGTCGGTCATAAATTAACAGCGCCCTTATATGTATATAGCTTAAAGTTAATCAAAACTTTGCGACTTTTGGACGTAACCGTTCTGTGTTCTGAAACAATTGTGACGCGAAAGTGACAAAATTTTGAATAAGGAAAAATACACAAAATTAAAATGTTCAAATGAATTAAGAAAAAATATGAATTCTGTAATTTTCCTCGTTGTCCCAATTTCATCACACTTTTCAATACTAATGAGCAGATAATCCAAGTTAATTCTTAGTAGCGAAAATAATCTATAATCTGTTCATTCGTCTGTCAGTAAGCTATGTTAAAAGGAAACGACATTGGCCAGTCGATCATGTGTGGTAACCGCCTCGGTTAAATGGCCGTTACCCAAGTTCAAATGACTACGGCAGTGCGAACAGACGTGGACACGTATAATTATAGAGAAGCTGGGCTTCTCTAGCTATCACTAAATAACAAACAGAGTCTATTCAGATGTTACTTTATTCAGGGTCCAAAGGTTACTAACAATACACAACATAATATAAATGCACATGGATTAGGAATAAAGATAGTCAAAGGTAAATTATAATAGTTAAACATAGATAGTTACAATGGTTAGGTAGATGGCTATCCCTGTCCGGGGGAGGCAAGATAGCCCATGGAACAGCCCTGGAAAACGATTAAAGCAATCGTTATGTGCGTGGATTGAATCATAACAAAGATATTAAAAACCGCATGAAGATTTAGGGTTGGCAGAGTTATAAAATTAAAAAAAAAATTTAGCTCAAGGATATAAACTTTTCAGATAATTGGCAATTAAAATCCTTATTTGTATCATAAAAGGTAATAGCTGCACTATCATTCCAAATGTTATAGCCATTTTAGAGAATATTGACTGCACTTAGTGTTGAGCCTAGGTTGTTCTCCTTTCCAGTATAGCTCTTAACTTCTGTGGTAACCAACGGATCCTAGCTTAGAGATTAAAGGGAACATGTTAGGTGTCCATAGATGTCTCTAGGAGCGTACCCGCTAGTAGATATATGTATATGTAGGCTATCTATATATGGCTACACTCCCATACATATGTGTATAGGAATATCCTCAGAGCTAGCTGGCTTTCCTTCTTGCTCCAACAAAATGCACGCTTCCTCTGTATATAGTTCACAACTATGAGGGTCTATGGTCAGGGTACACACCACCAATGCTTAGTGTGGGGCACCAAGGCAGGCTATTTCCACAGGGTGGGTGTACTTTCATTAAGGTTCCATATCAGTATCCATTGTCGTATGGTGAGGTTAATATTCACTTACTTGCAACCATGACACAAAAAAACAACACTGTTTATCACTTGGTTGCTTCACAACTTAGTATTGAGTGGTTAACACTTATGTATTTATATATACATGTATTTTCTCACTAGCCACTCAGCTTTGAAGTAGGGTTGGAAGAGCTAGGAAGATGTTGAGGGTCTGAGCTGGTCTAAGGAACTGATGTAGTTTTCCTTATCACACTGTAGATAGGGGGGAGGAGCTTTGCAATTTTTTCTAAAAATATATCTTTTGTATGCTATAGAGTAGCTCCCCTCCTGTGTGTGTGAGTGTGTGCATGAAATCCCTTTTCTCACAACGCGCCTATGCGCCGTCAGAGCGCGCACACAGGTGAAACGCGCATCTATCCCTCAATCTGCTCTCTCATTGGTCCGCTTTATCTCCTTATCCGTCAGATTTCGTCGCGTTCCGAGCTTCTCTGCGCAACCCGTGAAATGCGCTCCGTTCTCCCGGTCTCTGTCTCTGCACGGTAGACGGACTTATCCGAGTGCGGGGAGAAGGGGGGACACGTGAGGGGACGGGGTAAGGACGCCCTTCCCCAGGTGGGGAGGGGGGTGCCGCGGGCTTGAGGTGACTGGGTTATAAGGTAGGTGGGCTTCTCCCTTAATCCTTGGCTTATCAGATGTCACCTTAGATTGTATTTACTTCAATTTATGGGTGGACCCTCCCCTTCTGTTGGGATAGGGGGGTGTATTTGCCGTGCTGCAGGTTTGGGGGTCCGAGTGTTTAACAATGCATTGTTAGCTTGCACCTGGGTTCTATTTTTGGCTTATCAAAATTCACGGCAATTGTTTACCAAACCCTGCCCATAAATCTGTTGTTTAGCCTTCACACCAGGGAGGCAATCCATAAAATCTGATACAATATCTGTTTTTCTCAATGGGTGGCTGCGCTGTAGCCTCTCAGGATAACGTAGTTTTTCTCCTATTTGGTACACTACACTCGTATTTTCGCTCACAGCTCGCGGCTATTTTGCTTGCTTCAGCCAGTCGGCGGCAGGGAATGTCCCGTCCTGCAGCGCCGTGGGCTCGAGTCTAGAGTGGTGGCGGCAGGGAATGTCCCGTCCTGCAGCGCCGCGGGTTCGAATCCAGGTGGTGGCGGCAGGGAATGTCCCGTCCTGCAGCGCCGTGGGTTCGAATCCGGAGGGGTGGCGGCAGGGAATGTCCCGTCCTGCAGCGCCGTGGGTTCGAATCCAGAGAGGTGGCGGCAGGGAATGTCCCGTCCTGCAGCGCCGTGGGTTCGAATCCTGCTATCCGTCAGATTTCGCTGCTCTCCGCAGCTCTGATTTCGCCGCTCTCCGCGGTCTTCCGTTAGATTTCGCTGCTCTCCGCAGCTCTGGAGGCCCACTTGGTCTCCTTCTGCTCGTCTTCTGCCGGCTGGATACTATTACCCAGGCAGGTTACTAAGGTTCTCACTTCCACAACTGCCGGATACAGAGTTAGACCTTGCTATCCAGGGTGGGTAATTCAGGTTGCTTGTGTCAGTTTTGCCAGTTTTACTGCTGGGAGTACCTTAGTCTCAGCTGCGCGTCTGCTCTACACTTGTGTTTTGCCGTAATCTCACACAGCTGTCACCAAGTTGTGGTAACCGCCTCGGTAAATTGCCGTTACCCAAGTTCAAATGACTACGGCAGTGCGAACAGACGTGGACACGTATAATTATAGAGAAGCTGGGCTTCTTTAGCTATCACTAAATAACAAACAGAGTCTATTCAGATGTTACTTTATTCAGGGTCCAAAGGTTACTAACAATACACAACATAATATAAATGCACATGGATTAGGAATAAAGATAGTCAAAGGTAAATTATAATAGTTAAACATAGATAGTTACAATGGTTAGGTAGATGGCTATCCCTGTCCAGGGGAGGCAAGATAGCCCATGGAACAGCACAATAGGTAGATGAGAATAGAGGGGTTGAGTGGTAGGTCTGGGTATTAAAAGGGAAGGTTTGATGATTACTGTGACAACAATAGTCTGTGTGGGTGGTGAATCTATCTGGTGAAAGAAGGCTTAGAACCCCTATCCTCCGGGCTGAGGTGGTGCTGATAACTTGGTGGTTGAAGGGGAAGGTTCTGGTGCTTAAGAAGGGGGAGGGAGGGGTCACACCCCTCCCTCCACTTGCAGGACAACTGAGAGATGAAATCATTACCAGTATCTTACATATTTGCAGGTGGCTTTACAATTGTAGAATAACAGGATTAGCTGGGTGCATAGCATCACTATAATATCTTGGTTTCCGTCGACCATACCACATCCTCCCCCAGCCTCTGGGGTTCGTCAGGACACCAGATGCTGAAAAGTGGTAGGCTCCAGCCTTCCCCAGGTCGAACAGGATCTGCTATTTCTGCTGGAGTAGCTGGTTCTGCTGGATGATCTGGCCGTTGGATGTGTAGTTCTAAGGCCGCCCTGGCAACCTCCAGGGGTGGCACAGCACATGAGGGGGCTTGGACCAACAGCCGCATGGTATACATCTCTTCAGGTTCCTCTACTGGGCTGGTGGTCTCCATCGTGTTGGTCACCTTGCCGCTGGCAGGCTGGTTGGTCAGGTTCTCTGCTGACAATGCTGGGGCTGCAGCGGTCTTTTCTGTTGGCTGGTACAGGGGCATTCTGCTTCCAGGGTCTCTATCAACGCGGGCAGGTGGTGGTTGCCATACTGTAGGAACTTTGCCTCCCTCAGGCTCGTCCTGGACATTGGCAGGGTGGTGCATGGCAGTCAGACCTGCAGGGTAGGGGAAGGTAACAGTCCATCCCCTGTGCCGGAGGCTGGCTTGGGTCTGCAGGGTTGGCTCCACTCTAATTGGCTGGGGGACAGGCCAATCCACGGCTACTGCTGCTGGTGCACCGGAGGCACAAGGCCCCGGATTCCCTCCCCTAGCATGGAGGTGTCCAGGCACATCGTCTCCATCTTGGGTAGGAATAATTGTTGAGGATCCTCTACTTCTATGGTTAGGCTCGGCACTTGATGCATCTAGTTTGGTTCCTCCCCAGGCAGCGGCCAAGGCTTCTTCAGGTTGGCTGGTAATGGCTGATATCCTGGTTCCTGGGGCAGATGCAGGAGGCGCAGGCCAGTTTGACCCAGCACAAACTTCCTGGTACACCAATTCAATACAATTACCCTGGTTTAGTGTATCCTGGGGGTCTTCTGGTGGGTTAAACTGCTGAACAGCTGCCAAGCAGGGTCTCCCCTACTAGGGGTCAGGCAGTGCTGGGCTGCTTGTGGTGGCTCCTTGGTTGCATTCAGCCTTCTCCCCATACACACAGGTCCTTTCCATACAACAGCTGCTCTCCTCCCCTGGGTGGCGAGGCCAGCCTCGGCCTTAGCTTCTGCAGGTGCTTCTCCACATGAGGGATCCTGCCTTCAGTTACCCCAGATGGTTGGTAGCAAAGGCCGTTGATGGTGCCAGTTGGAAGGTGGGCTATGATCTCTGGGGGGTATCTGTGGCCAGTGTGTGGACAGATACCCACAGTTGACCCGGCAAGGCCCAGAGGTTGCCATACTGATAGTAGCCTGAACTGGGTTCTGAACTGCCAGCGGGCTGTTGGTAGCTACCTGAGTTAGGCCAGAGTTGCCAGCTGGTATTGCGTCCCTGCCAGGCTCTGTCAGCTGCTGGTGGGGAGCCCCTGCGGTGATTCTGGTTTTGGCAGGGGGTGGCCTTCTTATTGACTTCCCTAGCTGGAGCTCTGCATCCTGGTGGGACTCCAGCTTCAGCAGCATGGGGGGACTTGGCTGGGTCATGTGCAGTGGTCCAACTGAGTAGAGGCATCTGGTCTTGGAGTGTGGGGGAACAGCCTCACTGCTGCTGGTCAACCCTGCTCCCTCCTTGCTGGATAAGGCCTTCCACTGCAGCAGGTCACCATTCTCCATCCTTAGGCCAGTCCTCAGTCGTTCCATGCCTGGGGGCTCCCAGGGAGGCTTGGGTGGCGGCTCCCCCACCCCCAGGTACACGTCAGGCATCTGGGTGAAGGGCCTATTCCCCTGGGACAGCTCCCCATCCTCCAGGTTGGTGATGCCAGCGCCAGGGAGGACCTTTCCACCCCAGACACAGGTGGTACTGGCCCTAGGGCTGGACCTCTTTGGCGTCTCAGTTCTGGTGGAGTCAGGTACATGTTCCAGTTCTCCGGGCGCAGGGCGACACAGTTTAGTGCCCATGGCGGTAGTGCCCATATTGGGGCTGGCCGCTAAGTCTCTGAAACTTGTCACCTTCTCATTGGGCTCAGCAGCATCGTTCAAAACTCCAGGGAGAACACATACAGGTTCAACAATCCCCAGTCCAATATCTCCGTTTCTCGTGCGTTGAGTACCAACTGTACAGGAAAAACTGTTGTAATTTACAGTCAAATGTCCCCTCCCTTCCTGTATAAATAGTTTAATAAAAGTAGGAGTAATGATAGAGCTGAAACTTTGAGAGGCTTCTTTAAAATATTTATAACACCATACTAAACTCTCTAATTCATAAGATCATTAGCAGAAATTTTATGGTTATGAAACATTAATTTCTAATTACACTCAGCAAGCATAATGAATTATAAGACGATTTAATACTTAGTAACCTCCCCCCCTTCATTTCTAATGGGACAAGACAATGGACGATAAATTAATGTTAACCTTGGAATCATTGGTGTAAAAGTTTGGACATTGAATGTTTGTATAATAAAAACTCTTGATATATAAAAGCCAACGAATGAGATATTGTGTTTATTAAACTTTTGCACTAAAAAGATGTTTTATTCAATTTTGTTCGCTTGTGCATTTTTAGTAAATAACTAAACGTTTATAAACGTTCGGTGGGGTATTTATGTCTGTATACGAAAGGACAGAAGTATTTGTTTCATTTCAAAAAGAATTATGTTTTTATAAAAACTAATCTTGTTTTATTGTTTAGGCCTATCATCATGAGTTGCCAGGAAATGAGGTAAAATTTTGAATTTTTAGTTTCGAATCTTCTCTATAATTCTTTATGTCTGTCCGTCCGTACAAAATTCTAAGGTCATATGAGTTTTTCTCAGTTGCTTTTTATGATAGACATCTGATTTTTATGGTGATGAAATTTTTTTTTGGCCCCTCCAATTTTGTTACCTACAATTTTTTGTTTAAGGGCAATGATGAAAATAAAACACCAACCCGTCGCTCCCAGCGGTCAGCTGTTGTGCGTAAACCTGACACACCATCCACTCCTAGTACCCCCAGCGCAAGGGGAGGTGGAGCTGGGGGCAGGGGCGGCAGAGGAAGGGGTGGTATGAGAGGCGGGGGAGTTAGTAGGGGGCGGGGAGGTGGAGGGGCTGGTACCCCGAACAGACCGCAAAGAACGCGAAAACTTCCCGTGCATTTAGCGGATGACCAGTTTGAGTCACCTCTCAGCAAAGGTGGGCTAATTTTCATATTATTAAGTAGCAAAACAACTCAATAATTCGAAATGTCCGACTTTATGTCTGTCTGAAATATTTTTTCAGCTCCCATTTAAGATAGAAGGCTTATATCCAGTATATTATTATAACTCACTTTGTTTGTTCAATATTTATGATTTTATTTATGTTTTGCTTATTATGGATATTGTTATCCTTGTGTGTTTTAGAGTAAAGCTTTTCTTCAATTACGGTCTCCACGTCATTTTTGAATTTTCTGATTGTTATGAAACTTATCATAAATAGGTATACACTATACATTGATATATAATGTGATTGTCAAAAATTCGTGTAACATATGTATGTGGAACCAAAAAAGTCTTTAATTACCTACGCAGTTTTAAACACAATCTAATCAAAAAGTAAAATTTCACTTTATGCCGAATAAATCTTGAAATTAGTGTTTTAGTATGGCTTCGAAACCGATTAATATCCACTGGATTAGAAACGGTTCTCAGCCATACTGAAAAATTATGTATAGCATCGTATTACAGGCAATTTTCTATGAATATTAAAATGAAAAATCATAAAATTAATACCAGATTTCTTAGCTTGGACTAACAAAATTGGTTTTAATATTAAAATTTTTTAGAATAAGCTTGTCTATAATACGATGCTTTAAAAACTGTTTAGATATGTATGTATGATATATTTATATCAGGTAAATCTGCAGACAAGGACAGTGAGAAACCAAAGAAGAGTGCCAAGGAAGGTGGAGATAATGAGGTGAGATTTTATCAGCTACCAAATGCAGAATTGCATACTCATTACTTACTCTGCAAGGTTAAACTAAGGGAAGGAAGGAACGGTGGGATGTAAATTACACTGGTATTTAAAGTTTCATAACAGCGCCATCTTTTTAGTCAGCTCAAAAACTTTCAAGCTACTTTCATTGAATTTTTAGTTTTAAAATATTAGTGCCTTAACTTTTCAATCCATGATTTTAATATCTCAATTCATCCCCGGCCAATGGCTTATCCTTAAGGTCCCTATGCATAAAACTTGTACTAAAACATCTCATGTAAGACAAAGTACCTTCTGTATTACATCTCTGTACGTACATTAAGAGTGACATTATAGTCATAACGAAATCAATCAAATTTAAGGATTCTGAGAGTGAGGATGAGGACGCCTCTTGGGCCTCAGAGGATGACCCAGACCGTCTCTGGTGTATCTGCAAGCAGCCACATAATAACAGGTATACATGTGGTCCTTTTTTCGCGTATTTTCATTAAGTTGAGTTTAAGCGTTTAGTCAAATATGCTTTTAAAGTCAAACTGTTCTTAAATATGACAACTTGGTCAAAAATGCTTACAAAATAGACCTTCCTAAGATACTCAAATATTCCCTTTACAAGCCGAATCAATCAGTTTTGAAATGTCTTTATATTTCAAGAAAAATTATGAAAATACATACTAAAAAAAGGCAAATTTTTTTGGGCGTTGCCTTTTATATGCACAGATGCAATAAAATCAACAAAAAATTTTTTCATTTTAATACTTTTGTCTCATTTTGGGGTTACGTTCAGGTTCATGATTTGCTGTGACATCTGTATGGACTGGTTCCATGACACAGCTTATGTTATTATGTATGTTTACGTTCATGTGTGGACTGGCTTCAAGATTCCAAGACACAGCTAATGTTGCTATGTTTAGGTTTATGATTTGCTGTGACATCTGTCTGGACTGGTTCCAAGACACAGCTAATGTTGTTATGCATAGGTTCATACTTGGGACAGGTTCCAAGACACAGCTAATGTTGTTATGTTTAGGTTTATGATTTGCTGTGACATCTGTCTGGACTGGTTTCATGGCAAATGTGTTGGTATCACCAAAGCTAAGGGAAAGGTAAGAAAGGGGGATGGTGCTTTCCCTCAGAGTGCTAAAATAAAACCTAACTTTACCTGTATGTGGTATAATCCAGTGAGGTAGGGGAGGGGGAAAACTTTGGATACTTTCATAAAATTTTGATTGGTTGGTTAAAACTAGTAGGTACTGTCTAAAGCTTTCATACAATAATCTTAATTCTAAAGATTAGGTATGTACAATAAATACATTTGACATCAATTTATCATCCATTGTCTTATCCTTTAAGATCCCTGATAAAAACCATTCCCTAGACTATTAAGAAGCTTCTTTAAAAAAGTAAAACTAATGTTTTTTTTAGGAGATGGAAGAAGCTGGACAAGATTGGACTTGTCCCCAATGTATTAATCAAGAAAATAAGGTAATACACAGGCAGACAGATACAGACACACAGATAGGCAGACAGACACACAGATGTACAGACAATAAAGGTACTAAGAAAGAGAGGGAATGTCTGATTGAGCCAATAAGAGAATCGCATCGGAATTTACATTGGATCTCATTGGTTGAAATTATGTACACATTTTCCTACGAAGGCATGTTTTTTTTCATTTCATACATACATAAAAGTCAGCTGTTAATAGTATATTTTCTTAGTAGAAAGCTTTGCGGAATCAGAATTAATTGCCCAAAAATTTCGCTTACAATTTGAAAGCTTGAAACAAAGTTGGATTCTTAAAAAAAAAGTTAGGCTGGCAACTCGCTGGTGAGGCAAAATTATTTTTGTGAAAAATCCTCCAAAATCGAATAAAAAAATTTACAAAAATGAAATAAAATCTTAAGAGGGTTATTAACATATGATTTTGTTTAATTTTTGTAGATTTTTAATGTGCTTTTGGATGATTTTTCACAAAAATAATTTTGCCTCACTATCGAATAGCGAGTCTATCATTTTTTAAGAATCCACATCAGCTTGAGTCGAAAGTAAACAATACTTTTGTCTGCTAGGAATGTTCTCTCTTAGATTTGACGAAAAAAGGGTTCAGAATATTCTTCTACTCTTCTATTTCTATTGTACAGACAGACGGACAAGATTGGACCTGTCCTCAGTGTATCAATCAAGAAAATAAGGTTATACACAGACAGACAGACATATGGACACTGGACAGACCTGTCCACAGTGTATCAATCAAGAAAATAAAGTAATACACAGAGAGACAGACATACAGACAGACAGACCTGTCCACAGTGTATCAATCAAGAAAATAAAGTAATACACAGAGAGACAGACATACAGACAGACAGACCTGTCCACAGTGTATCAATCAAGAAAATAAAGTAATACACAGACAGACAGACAATTAGACAGAAAAGTAGACAGACAGACACCGACAAGATTGGACTTGTCCCCAATGTATTAATCAAGAAAATAAGGTAATACACTGACAGCCAGACAGATAGACGGACAGACAGACAGACAGACAGACAGACAGACAGACAGACAGACAAACAGATGGGCAGATAGACAGACAAGATTGGACCTGTCCCCAATATATTAATCAAGAAAATAAGGTAATACATAGACAGACAGATAAGAGACCTCATGTGGATGTACATCGATTTATCGACCGATGTCTTATCCCTGTAGATCCTTGAATTATTGTATTTTGCTTTGCATTCGATAATATTTTGTAATGGCTTTTTATTACACTTTGAACACAACAAAACCTTTGATACTTTTTAAACAGTAACCTAATATTATCAACAACAAAAAAATGCTTGACATCAATGCTGGAAGTTGCTTCACATAAATTGCTCTTCTATATAAGCTTTTTATATATATAAACGTTGTCATCCTAGTTCATCAAATAAGTCAAATGTTAATTGCAAAACAGATTAAATATGAAAATAGAATAATTTAGCTTACATTTCATCTTGCGAATCAAACCACATCTTTTGGCTTATAAAAAAATATGTTAAAGCTTTCCCTAAAAGTGCACATTGAAAATAAATAAACCTTGGGTGGTCTAACTCTGCTGGGCTACCTAGAATTCAATATAACCTAAACTTACCTGATATAAAGTCATAGTACTTCCACCCCCCCCCCCTTATTTTCCGTTTATTAATATATAAGGCGGGTGTGGGGGGTTTCAGTGCTTGAAAAGGCACTTTGAAGGAAAGAACTAAATTATGTTTTGATATATTTTGAAAAGATGTTGAAAAGGAAACCAAATCAGTGCTTCTTTTATTTTTAATAACAACTTTGATGTAAATAGATTAAGGAGAAATGGTAAAATCTTAAAATGATTTTAAAACAGGATTTTATTTCTGTTAATTAATCTTTCATTTAGATTTTAATTACCAATTATCCCGTTATAGGTGGAAGATGGATTTTTTTGCTACTAGATAAACAAAATACCTTTTCTCGCATTTTATTTAAGCAATGGAACTCTTTTACTCCAAGTGTATTATGCAAGCAAACGCCTATCAGACAATCAACCCTTCTGAATTCACGTCCATGAAAATTCTGTTTTACTCGCAGAGACGTGAAATTGGACTGTAAAATACACTGATGCTAAAAGTTTTATTATTAAGTTATCTTATTAGTTTGTTAAAAACATTTGATTGGTTGGTCCTAAACTAGTTGTGTCAAATTTTTCAATGATAACTTTAATCCATAGAAAGGGGAATTTTGTTTTTAATCAATAGGGAGGTATATTATTCCATCGTCAATTGTCTTATCCCTTAGGATCCTTGATTGATCTAACTTAATTGGAATAAAAAATGAGTGCATTTGCTCAATGCCGCGCCCAACATTTAGATGTTAATCAATCAATCAATCAATGAATTATCGATTAGGCTGATGAACCGGAGGAAACCGGACCTGCAGAACAAGAAATGGATACAACAGACTCCAGCCAAGGTAAGAAATGTTGGATGCTATTGAAGATAATTGTCTGAAATTTATTGTGAAGATTCTCTTATCAAATGGTCATCTTGTAGTTTGTTTGTTCGTGCATTTAAAAATTTCGTTAAGAATCAGTTGGTATTTGAACATATACAACTCAACTTTTATGACTTCTTGTAGGGGCCGTGGGGGGGGGGGTGCTCTTAGGAGTGTTGAGTAAGAGATATAAGTTTTCCGGAATTTTAATGTAGAGAGTAGATTTGAAATCTGCATCAAATTTTAAGGATTTTTTATAAAATTCGTTTTTTGTAAAATTCTTTATCTAAAAGCGAAAATACATTTTAAGTTAATTAATTTTGACCAATAGGATAGGTGGATTTTAAACTACCTGCGCTCTAATTGGTTGAATGATGTACGACATCCAATCAGAGCGCAGATTTTTTAAATCCACCAATCACAGATGCCAAAATTAATTAACTTAATTTGTATATCCGCTTTTAGATAAAGAATTATACAAAAAACGAATTTTATAAAAAATCCTTAAAATTTTATGCAGATTTCAAATCTACTCCCTACATTACCTTTCCGGAAAACTTATATCTCTTAGTGTTGAGGTAACCTCCTAACACCGTCAATTAAATGGAGAGCCATAGTGGTTCAATGGTTAACGATTTCTTTCAGCATCACAGACAGACACACACCCTCTCTCTCGTATAACAAAGGAAGTAGGTATTTAATTTATTCTAAGACGCTTTTTTAACTTGTCCTTTAATTTGTCAGGAGGATCAAGTAGCCACCAGCAGACCCCTGGAGGAAGTGGGAGGCACAAGCACAACAGTAAGAGAAGGAAGAGTAGTAGCGAAGCTATTGTCCCACTTAAAAAGGTAGGATTTTTTTACATAGTTGAATATGTCCAGGTCTCTAGGGGCACTTTGAAAAGGAAAATTTTTGAAGGTTAGTTTATTGTAGAGTTGATTTCTCTTGAGAGGGTGTAGTAACCCTTCCCAAAATTATGATAAACCTATAAGAAGCTTCACTGTAAAGAAGAACCATATCAGTCCTGCACATGCACATACACAGACACATACACACACACACACACACACACACACAGATAGAGGAACTGTTACTTTTATAAAAGAACTTATCCTATCATAAAAAGAAGTAAGCTTTTATTTGTCTGTAGCGAAGGATCTCGCTAACTGGTTCTCCTTTATTGCGAAGCTTCTTACATGTTCAGTGAAGGTTTTTAACTATTTTTGGGGAGTGCCCCTAGAGGTTTCCAGAGGGTGTAGCCTCATGTATTGTATATAGTATTAACTGTTTTTTTTTCCTTTTTACAACTCCTATTACTATTTGCTAGCGACAGTGGCCCTAGCATCTCAATTATTAGTGGCAGGGAAGAGTAGAAAAATAGCCTTAAAGCATCTCAAGTTTTGAATTTAAAAATAAAATGACCTAAAACCACATGAGGACATGTATGTAAAGGTTACCTGGAATGAAGAACTCAATAAATTTTTAATTTAAACTACGACAAAATTCTTCAGGGAGGGAGGGGAAATTGTTATGTTAATTTCATGAGTCCCCAAAGTTTTATAATAACACTTTCTTATTCGCTGACCTAACAACTTTGGGGACTTTTAATGAATTTTGATTGGTTGGTTTATTAAGTTGAGTGTCCAAACAGTTTAACAACTAATTATAATATTCAGATAGGTTAATTTTATTTCGTATATCATCATTGGGGATCTACATCAAGTTATCGTCCATTGTCTTATCTCTGTAGATAACTTTACAAATTCTTACTACTTTATATATTCAGGCCCCAACTTGCCACATGTGTAGTAACCCACCGAGAGAATCCTCAATCTATTGTTCAGAAGCTTGTATCAAGGCGCACGCGTCTCAGGTACCCATTATTTAAACTGGTACTCAAAGTTTTATAAACATGATTGCTGATGTTTTGAAAATTTTGGAGACTATAATTAAATCATTCTAAAAATGCACAAACCATTTCCTCCAACTATTTTTATCTACAGAAGGGGTAATTTTGTTTATTGTGATTGGAGTATACATCAATTTATCGCCCATTATCTTATGTCTTAAGATTCCTGCAGGGTTTCGGATCCGCATTGATTGTATGCGGATCCGGATCCTCAAAATTTGGTCAGTGCGGATCCGGATCCTTGACAACAAAAATAAAATCACTAAATTTTTCAAAAAAATTTTATTCTTTAATTCGAAGTCAAAAATACTTTTAATTTTCAAGTCTGAACCTAAACCTTAAAGATTGGCTCTCATCAAGAGAATGTCTGAGATTTTATATAAATTTAGGTAGATTTTATAGTACAGTACAGTTGTTTCTTGGAATCCTAAACTAATACACTGAATAATTTCAGCTGTTTTTCAACTGCTAACAACTTTTTCTCTAGGCTTTGAAGCAGCTGCAAAAAAGAGACAGTTCCAGAAGTAACAATACCGTTGTTGTCTTGGAACCCAAAAATGATACACTGCTTGATTTTAGCTGCTTTTTTTCAGCCTTTAATAGCTTTTTATTTAGGCTTTGAAGCAGCTGCAAAAGAGTGACAGTTCCAGAAGTAACAATACCGTTGTTGTCTTGGAACCCAAAACTAATACACTACTTAATTTAAGCTGGTTCTTTCAGACGCTAACAGCTTTTTATTTAGGCTTTGAAGCAGCTGCAAAAAAGTGACAGTTCTCGTAGTAACAATACTGTAGTTGTATTGGAACCCAAAACTAATACACTGCTTAATGGACCTAATGCCCCCACAAAGGCCAGCTTACAGGTAAATAATATTATGAGGTATTTTTAGTGGTTTCACTCAAAGTGCCTTGTTGAGGACAGAAAACTAAGCACTTTCCTTATTTTGAAATAAATTGAAAATGGGTTAGGGGTGGTAATTTTTGGTATTCAGTTTATATTAGAATTATCTCCTCCCCTTTTTTCAATTGATATAAAAAATGTTGATTTTCAATGCACGCCAGGGACTTTTAGGGGAAATACCAACCATACTTTGAACAATGAGCCAGAAAAAACCACTCCTAATGAATGAGGATATAGAAATGTCACTTTGATTTAAAGATATTAAATCTAAAAGTATAGGAAAATTAACAAAGAAAATTAGTTTTTTAATCAAATATTCTTTTGTTAGGTATAAAATTACGTTTTGCATCAAAATAAGTTTTTAAATAAGTTTGTCAGTAGGAGCCTCGGAGGTAAATATATTTTAATCTATCTATCTATTTAGGATTGGTTAAAAGACCACTAGTCCTACCACGTGGTAATGCCTACGGCCCTATCTATCTATCCATCCATCCATCCACTTACCTATCTATCTATCTATCAACCTACTAAAATATCTATCTATCTATTTAGGATTGGTTAGAAGACCACGAGTCCTACCACGTGGTAATGCCTACGAGCCTATCTATCTATCTACCCACTATCATATCTTCTATCTATCTATCAACCTACTAATGCATCTATCTATCTATTTAGGATTGGTTAAAAGACCACAAATCCTACAACGTAGTAATGCCTACGGCCCTATCTATCTTATCTTCTAATTTAGCAAGTTAAATATCTACTTACTAATGTATCTATCTATCTATGTAGGATTGGTTAAAAGACCACGAGTCCTACCACGTGGTAATGCCTACTGCCCTATCCTCATCTAAATTTTATCACCATCCTAAACAGAAGCATCGCAGGTATAACAAATTTTAGTAGCCCCGCAGTGGTTTATTTATTATTATCATAATAATGTTGAGATTTTATTTTAGCAAGTCGTACGTAAGATTAGTCTTAACACTGATAATGGTAAAATGTTTACCGGAAAAAAATGTCTAGGTCTACACTAAAAAACTTCCTATTTGAAAAAGGCATACCTATAGTTTTTACCTTTTCCACCATTTCCATTTTTTCACTTTCTCTTTATTTGTATATAATCTTTTAAACGATCGTGTTTTTTGTCTATATTAGTCTATATTTTATTTTTAACTTTTTTTTAACTCCTGTCAGAAAGATGCGTATAAACCTTATATTAGCTTTTTTGATTTCCATAGATAAGTTTTAATGAAAACTAATCTTGTTAATTAAGACATTCTGGCGAGCACACGTCACTGGAGCATGAGAAGGCTATGCATTTGGAGAAACTTAAGAGGGCAAAACAGGTAAGAAATTAATTTGGAAAAGTCACGAAACCTTTACGTGATTTTCAGCTGTCGTAGGGGGGAAGGGGTAACAAATAGTAGAATTGACGACCTTTTTATCTGCCTAGGTACAAAATATTGATTCAGATTTATTTCTCTTGTAGGCTATACCTTATTCCTGGGATGGAAGGGTAGTTCATCCCAGCTCATACCAATAACGAAATTAATTCGGAAGAAAATCACGAAACCTATACGTGTTTTTCAGCTGTCGTTGGGGGGCAACACATCGTAAAATTTACGACCTCTCCATTTGCCCCCCAAATATTATTTTAGATTTATTTTGCTTGTTGGTTATACCTTATTCCTGAGTTCATCCGCTCCTAGTTAGGGAGGTAAAGGGGTTATGGGTTCGAATCTCGGCCTATATCACGTCACAAGTAAAGCTGTAAAACTAAAGCTGTAGAAAGTTGTAGCCTACTGCTATCTTAGATGGGCGACATTAATAGTAAGAGTAGGGAAATGTCCAGTCTTAAAACAGTTGTAACTTATTATCACAGTTAGAACTCCAGACAATGTTTTTGCAATTAAAGTGTGGGTTTTCTATGCATATGGAGAAACTTAAGAGGGCAAAACAGGTAGGATGGAACAGTAGCTCATCTACTCCTCGTTGGAGAGGTTATGGGTTCTTCGAATCTTGCCCTATATCGCGTCACAAGTAAAGCTGTAAACAGTTGTAGCCTACTGCTGCTATGTCAGATGGGCGAAATTAATAGTAAGAGTAGGGAAATGTCCTGTCCAAAAACAGTTGTAACTTATTATCACAGTTAGAACTCCCAGACAAAATTTTTGCAATTAAAGTGTGGGGTTTCTATGCATATGGAGAAATATAAGAGGGCAAAATAGGTATGATGGAACGGTAGCTCATCCGCTCGTAGTTAGGAAGGTGATGGGTTCGAATCTTGGCCTAAAGTTGTGGCCTACTACTACTGCTATGTCAGATGTGCGACGTTAATAGTAAGAGTGGGGAAAAGCCTCGGCCCAAAACATGCGCCACTTATAACCAACATGCACAAATGGGACTTCCAGACAACGTTTTTGCAATCAGGGTGTTGGTTTTCTGAAATAGCTTTATTTTACAGAACACGCTTTGTGTTTTGTTAAAAACAGATAAAGATTTTATTTTTGTTCGTAGCAAAGCTTCTTTATAATTTACTTTTTCTGTCCTTCCGTCAGTAAGTCAATCCTGTAGAGGAAATTTGACTTTTTCAGCTGCTATTCAAAATAGACAGCTGATTTTTTGAGACTATTCATTATACCAATGACATCAAATATACAGTGTGTTTTTTTTAAGAGAACTTTTTTGAAAGCAATTTTACCCCACTTATAGTTATCAGAATTTAATGATTAATGGCTTATTTTCTTTGATCTTTTCAAATGTTTTGTTTTGGTATAAACAACAACATAAATTCAAAGATAAATATCATTAATTAGGAAAACACAAAAAAATGTAAAAGGGGATAAAATTAAAATGAGTACCTAGCAATGGGTTGTCAGTCTTAAAATCTAAATGGTAAATTCACTGAGTGAAAAAGTCTTTGATACTTCCCAGCTATTTATTGAAATATATTTCGGTGGACATTGCACCCTCTTCAGTCTTGAGTTTAGTTGGATGAAATTTAAAATTGATTCAAGTAATTCAAACGGACATATATACCTTAGCTATAGAGTATCTGCGCTACTTGTAATACTGTAACAAACATATATAGATTATATTATTTATCCAAGTCTAAATAACCCAAAATGAAACAAAGAACCAGCTATAAGTCCAAACTATGAATAAAAGACAAAACTGAAAATATTAACCTAATCACAGCTTATACCAATAACGAAATTAATTCAGTTTTTAGTCATAACAAACATTACTAAAAACTAAAAACCCAGTAATTCAGCATATTATAAAAATACAATATTCTGACATATGTATGTAGCAAAGCTAATAAAAATTGTTTTTTAGTCTATGTATTTAATTTCAAACTGTATATATAATTCTAAAATTAATAATTTTATTTTGTGAGTTGTGAAAAAAAAATGTATATTATTTTACTTTTGAAGGCAAAGCATTTTAAAAACTTTTAGGGAAAATTACAAAAAGTAAAAGTAGGTATTAATAATCGTGATCTCTCAATCTCTCAAGTGGGGTTGAGGTAACCCCCACCACAGCCTTAGGGCGAAGCCCCCGTGAAAAAAATACCTCCAAAAAACATTTCGATTCTATATTGGTGTGCGACTTCCCAATACCTCCTGGGAATCCCCTAGATGCTAGGGAGGCAGCTAGTATATCTATAATATAAAGTAGAATAATGTCTGTCCGACCGTCTGTCTGTCTGTCCGACCCTATAGATCTCGGTAACCACTGAACAAATCGGATTCTACTCTTCAGGGAATATACCGAATGTTCAGCGAATATATCATCTATCTTAATTAAAGGGATTCACGTTTCAACAAAATGTTTTAGTTTCAGAATTAACTTTACTTCTAAGAATTAAAAAGTTTTATAGTTCTAATTAATTGTATTATTTCAGTATCATGACAACTTATATGTGACATATCAGCATGATTATACTTTCTATCAGTACTATCAACAATCTTATTATGCTCCACCTCCATACCCACATCATTATGATCATCATTATCATCAGTATAGTGGTGGATATAATCAATAGAGTTACCAAATCTCGTCCAATCAACACCAAGAAATAGATTAATTAATTGTGTAAAAAAAACTAAATTAATTTGCTCATTACATATAAGCTGGAATCAAAATATGATATGTACTTCCTAACACTAGCGACTTCGTCCCTAGAGGCCTCTAGGGGCACTTCAAGGGTCTTGAAGGGAGTTATATTTACGACAACCCTATTTTTAATTTTAGATTTAATGAAAGAAAAAAAATGGATGAGGGATGGCTCTGGGGTCGATTCTATTGGGAGGGTGGTGATACCCTCCCCCAAAATAGTTATAAGCCTTCCCAGGACCTATGAGAAGCTATCATATGAAGGAGAACCATATCGGTTAACCAGCTAGCGGGATCATTCGGTACACACAGACAGACAAACACACAGAGATCCTTTACTTTATTATAACATTTTTTATTTGTGTATTATTGCTATAAATATCTAAATGTCTTTTCCATGTTTAAAAAATCAATGACTGTAGGCATTTTTACTACGCAACAACATATGGAAGAAAATATAGTTGGGCACCCACACCTCAGCCCCATAGCCTATAACCTAACCTAACATAAAATAGTTGTTCTCTGCCAGAGTCATAGTTCATATAATTGAATATAGTTCTAAGAGGGTTACGCCAGAATAGTTATTTCTCGCATCGTATTATAAACGGCTTTCCGCGGATATAGAATGTACAATTATAAGATTAAAACTAGTTTTTTTAGCCCCGAGGTGCCGGACATAGTTTTTTCGTATTGCTGAGAACCGGTTCCTGTCCACCGGATTCGAATGAATACGAGAAAAAGTTTTATTATTGTTAGATATCATTTCTTTATAACTAAGAATAAGATTTATTATTCTTAGATATTATTTCTTTATAACAGAATAAGTTTTATCATTTTTAGATATTATTTTATTATATCTAAGAATAAGTTTTATTATTGTTATATATTTTTTCTTTCTAACCAAGAATAAGTTTATGTGATAGGTCCGAATCTCGGCCCGACACTGCGTCATAACTAAATACAGCTGCTATTACAGGTGTCAGCATAAATAGTTAGATTAGGGGAAGATGCTTTGGCCCATAAAGAGGAGAAACTCATTACCATGCACAGTTAGGACTTCTCAGACAAAGGTGGTGCAATCAAAGGCTCGGTTGTCTGTTGGATGTTACTTAACCTAATATTCTTTGATAGAGTATCGCATTATTAGAAGCGTATGATGATCTGGTTTCTCTCAATGATCACTCAAAAGGAGAATTCCAACCTTAAAAGAAAGTCAAGTAAGTAATTTATTTCTTAAGAATAAGTTTTATTATTGTTTAATTTACTTGTTTTTTATGGTTTTTAAAAAAAATGTAATAAATAAATGCATATTTTTTCAATTAACTTAGATTCATGAATGTGACTTGCTCTTTTTTTATATGTATACACAGCTATCCTCAACAGTTTAGCGGATTTATAAGCAACACGCTCCAAGCGGTCAATGGATCCTAAAAATAGACATACTTGCTGAATCATACCTGGTTTTACCTAATTTATATCTGCTCCTTCTTCGGGACTATAGGCTTTTAAAGATTTTCACTTAAATTACCCTATTATTTGACTTAAAAATAGCGTTCGACAAGACATCCTGCGCTGTTTATAAGTTTTATTACAAAAAAGGAGTCATTTGTATTTAATATATTGATAAAATTGTTAACAGCGTTTGCTTCTACCATTATTTACAGTGTTTGTTTTTATACAAAATTACCATTCAAATATCAGAATGTTAATTTATACATTCACAAAACTTACTACTTAACATTATAAGATTACTAATTGGTCAACCTGATCCTCTAGGGAAGGCGGGGGAGTAGGAAAATAGCCTAAAATAACTTTAAAAAATTATTGTGGTTTCTTGAAAAGTACAACCTAACAACTTTTCAGATCTTAAGCTTTATAAAAAAAACTGGCTAATGTGAAGGAAACAAAGTTGCAGTTTTCATTATATTTTCACATTAGCTTTTATCCTATTTCTAGCTCCTGCTGGTGCTTTAACTCCGCGGGGCCAATTGCCTAATCTTGCGGGGAAAATAACCTTTCAAAAGCTACTGTTAAAATAAGACGAAACCCGCAACTTCGTTTCCTTCACATGACCCAAAAAACTTACTACTTTATAAAGTAGGATTGGTGACTTTATAACTACAGTTTTAAGCTGAAATAGATACCAAAACAAAATATGAAATGTAATTAATAAATTACAGGGGAGTAAGAAAAAAATATTATCAGAAAATGATCTAGTGTGCGTTTAAATCTCCAGCTAGTCAAGAATAGCGGTTCCTAAAAAATAATTATATTGCCTAAGATTACAGTATGATATACTAACATGAATTTAGGATCAATTTTTTTATGGGCACAAATGTAAAATGTATTTTATAATTCTATTTTTAAGTTTTAAGGGTTTTTTTTGTTTGTAGCTAGCTTAAGATTTCAATAACTAATGAATTGATTGAATTCTCGAAATAATGGAAAATTTAAATCGGTCTCAGAATGGTATTTTTCTGCCTTTTCCTTCCATTTTGAATAAAAATCCCCTGGATGTTAAAGGGCAACCATATGTTTATTTATAGTAATAAAAGACATGTAACAATTTATGGAAAACAAAAGTAGCAGCATGTTTATCACAGGGTGATTTTTATTTTTTGAGGAATAAAAGTAGTGCTTAGTTTAACCCACTAACCTCTGTTCGCGCGTTTTTTGTGCTGTGAACTACCATCTAATACATATTCAATATTATTTCATAAATCTAAAGACTGTTGACCTGCTATTTATATACTTACTGATAACTTCATCAAATATTTTTGGTATATAACGCCCAACATCAATGATAAAAATAGAAAATTAAATTTTGCATTACTTTTTATCATATCTAAAGATAAAAATGATAATTGTGAAACTTGACAAGAAATTTATCTTTTGCATAGCGATTTTCAATAGTATGCTATAATCAATAGCAAAGAAATTTACAATCATCTAAAAGATTAACTGTATTTTTATCTTGAGGAAAAGTTATAGGCTAGAGTACTAACCTATATAATTGAAGTTTTACTCCAGGCATAATATAAGAAAGTGGATGGTAGAAATATGATCAGCTTATTTGACTTCAAATTAAGTTAGCAGAGTATATCATAAATACCTAATTGGGGTGGGTTTATCCTTCGATTTCAAAATCTGCGCGCTTGTCATGGGAGCTCTACCGCCCACTGTTGGATATTCATTTAAGTAACATTCAACAGACAACCAACACTTTGTCTGAGAAGGGAAAGGGGACATTGGGCTGTAGCAAAAGTTTTAATATAGTGTTTTCTTATTTGTTAGCTTACAACTTTGGAGACTTTTATTAAGTTTTGATTGATTGGTATTTAAGTTGAGTTTCCAGGCTTTTCAACCACTTAGTGTAAGCTAAATAAGGGGTAAATTTGTGTATCATCATTGGGGATTTACATCCCTTTATAAGTCATTGTCTTATCCCTTTAGATCCCTGTCTCCCTACTCTAACTATTTTTATGCCGCGCACCGTATATAGTAACAGTAGGAACAATTTTTAACTTCTTTAATTGTACCGCGAACCTATCACATCCCCAACGAAGAGCGGATGCGCTACATGACGAGCCATAGTTGCGGGTTAGTAGCAGAACTACTTTATAATTTATCTTGTCTGTCAGTCCATGACAATATGGTAAAATTTAATTTTAACCAATACTAATTCAGATAGATAAGTCAATTTTTGTGAAGATATCCCTTAACAAAAAGTAACAGCATACAACTTACTTTGTCTGTCAGTCTGTTGGTCATGCTACATTTTTATATTGATATTTAAGGGTTTCTCGGTTTTCTTATATATTCTCCTATCATTCTTTTCTTTTATTTCTATTCCTCTATTTCCTATTTATTAAGACAACTTAACTGATCATTTACTTTATGATTTACTTTGTCCCACCATTATATTTACGTTTTTCTTGAGGTTAACCTTGTTAAACCTTATATTAGATACAATTACTTTAGTCTTAATACTATACCTCTATCATTAACTTAGTTTTTACTTATCCTCTCAACACTTTTCTTATTTTCTTGTCAACTCTTTCTCATGGTTTTAATTTCATGAAATATGGATAGAAACGGCAGAGGGAACCAATAACAATTATATCGGTTAAATTTAAATCTAATAAAAGACATTTGGATGGCCTTAAAAGAAAATAATAACATCTTTTTTTGTATTAAAACTTATAAACAGCGACAGGATGTCTTGTCGAACACTATTTTTAAGTCAAATAATAGGGAAATTTAAGTGAAAATCTTTAAAAGCCTATAGTCCCGAAGAAGGAGCAGGTATAATTTAGGTAAAACCAGGAATGATTCAGCAAGTATGTCTATTTTTAGGATCCATTGTCCGCTTAGAGCGTGTTGTTTATAAATCCGCTGAACTGTTGAGGATAGCTGTGTATATATATTAATATCACCATCTTTTTCACCATCTATTTATTAACCAATAGACCATAATTAAAGAACACAAAATATATTTATATTTCAATTCATGCATATTATAAAAAATGAATTTATTTTAAAGGCTAATCCCAAAAAAAAATAAAACTCAACCACATTTATTCAAGCAGAAATTAATTATCCAAATATTCAACAAATTAAAACATAATAATGTACGAGGAGAAAAATGCTCAAAAATCATGACTTTACAAAAATGTGGGATTATCCTTCCCTTTTTTTAGGGGTTTTCTTTTCTACTTCTCCTCTCATGTTCCTCATTTTTATGACGTCTGATTTTTAGGCGATTTTCTCCCCGTACCTAATAAT
This sequence comes from Acartia tonsa, assembly GCF_053477335.1. Taxonomy (NCBI): domain Eukaryota; kingdom Metazoa; phylum Arthropoda; class Copepoda; order Calanoida; family Acartiidae; genus Acartia; species Acartia tonsa. The sequence continues at coordinate 33,367,570 of NC_137269.1, read as the reverse complement.
TTTTATACAATTCAAAAACTAATTTGTGCTTTTGGAAAAGATGGGAATACCTATATATCCTTGTTATATTGTAGCTGTGCAATACAACAAATAAACTATATATCACTGTTTTATATAAAACTAGCGGCTTCGCCCCTAGCCTCTAGGGGCTTTGCCCCAAGAGGTGTTAAAAAATTTTTTTTTTGGCGATATTCGTAGAAGGACCAAGGAAATCTTCAGCAAAAAAAAAGGACCAGGGAAATCTTCAGCAAAAAAGAAATGAGCAAAAATCTTCAGCAAAAAAATGTAGGGATTTTTTTTTGTTTTTGGGGGGGGGTTGCGGGTGTCCCACCCCCCCAAGAAAATA